>NW_007231855.1:0-71690 GCF_000164805.1 Carlito syrichta | reverse complement strand
TTTTCAGTACGCTTCAGTTCCTTGTAGATCCAGGATGTAAGCCTTTGTCAGACCTAGAGTTGGCAAATACTTTTTCCCAGTCTGTAGGCTGTCTCCCTGCTCTCTTGATGGTTTCTTTGGCTTTGCAGAAGCTTGTCAGTTTTAATAAGGTCCCATTTGTCTATCTTCTCTCTTAAGTCCTGTGGGTTTCGGGTTTTGTACAGGAATTGGATGCCAGTTCCGATTTCCATGAGAGTATTTCCTTCCTTTTCTAAGGTTCTTATGGTTTGAGGTTTTACATTTAGGTCTCTGATCCATTTGGAGTTAACCTTTGTGCATGGGGATAGATAGGGGTCCTGTTTCAATCTTCTGCATGTGGTCAGCCAATTTTCCCAGCACCATTTACTGAATAGGTTCTCCTCTCCCCAGTGGTAGGTGGTGGGGGCTTTGTCGAAGATGAGTTGGTTGAGAAATTGAGGTTTTGCTTCTGGAATCTCAATTCTATTCCATTGATCTATATGCCTGTTCCTGTACAAATACCAAGCTGTTTTGCTGATTGTAGCTTTATAGTAAAGTTTGAAATCTGGTATTGTGATACCACCTGCTTTGTTTTTTTTGCTGAGGATTGTTCTGGCTATTCTTGGACGTTTGTGTTTCCATATGAATTCCTGTGTTGTTTTTTCTAGGTCTGAGAAGAATGTTGTTGGTAATTTAATGGGTATTGTATTGAATTTGTAGATTGCTTAGGAAAGATGGACATCTTCACAATGTTGATTCTACAATCCATGAGCATGGGATATTTTCCACTTGTTCGTGTCAGCTTTGATTTCTTTGAGCAGTGTTTTGTACTTTTCATTGTAAAGGTCTTTCACGTCTCTGGTTAGGAAGATGCCAAGGTATTTCTTTTTTTTTGTGGCTATTGTGAATAGAATTGTGTTTTTTATTTGGGTTTTTGTTTGTTTATTATTGCCATAGAGAAATGAGACTGTCTTTTGCACATTCATTTTGTATCCTGAGACTTTGCCAAAGACCTTTATCAATGTCAGAAGGCTTTTGACAGATTCTCTTGGGTTTTCAAAGTACACAATCATATCATCTGCATAGAGAGATAACTTGACTTCCTCTTTTCCTATTTGAATACCTCTGATTGCCACCTCTTCTCTGGGTGCTCTAGCCAGGACTTCCAATACTATGTTGAACAGGAGGGGTGAGAGTGGTCATCCTTGTCTAGTTCAAGTTTTCAGGGGAATTGTTTCCAATTTTTGTCCATTTAGGAGTATGCTGGCTGTGGGTTTCTCATAGATGGCTTTTTCTATTTTGAGGTATGTTCCCCATATGTCTAGATGTTTAAGGGTTTTTATCAAGAAGGGGTGCTGGATTTTATCAAAAGTTTTTTCTGCATCTAATTATATAATCATGTGGTTTTAGTTTTGACATCTGTTGATGAATTTAATTACATTTATGGTTTTACGAATGTTGAACCAGCCTTGCATCCCATGAATGAAGCCTACTTGGTCTTGATGGATGATTTTTGAGATGTATTGCTGAATCCGGTTTGCTAGGATCTTGTTGAGAATTTTAGCATCTATGTTCATCAAAGATATTGGCCTGTAGCTCTCTTTCTTTGTTGGATCTTTACCTGGTTTGGGTATCAATGTGATGTTGGCTTCGTAAAATGATTTGGGGAGAGTTCCATCTTTTTCAATCTCCTGGAATAGCTTCAGTAGGATAGGTATCAGCTCCTCTTAAATGTCTTGTAGAATTCTGCTGGAAAACCATTTGTTTCAGGGCTTTTTTTGTAGGAAGTTTTCTTATTATGTAGTCGATTTCCTTGATTGTTATCGGACTATTTAGGGTCTCAATTTCTTCTTGTTCCAACATAAGTAGGTTGTGTGATGTCAGAAAGTCCTCCATTGCCTTAAGTTTTTCAAGTTTGTTTCCATACAAGTATACATAGTAGTCTCTAATGATCTTTTGTATTTCTTCAGGGTCAGATGTGACTTCATCTTTTGTGTTTCTGATTGTGCTTATTTGGTTTTTTTCTCATTTTTTCTTGGTCAGTCTAGCTAGAGGGCCATTGATCTTGTTTATCTTTTTGAAGACACAGCCTTTTGTTTCATTGATTTTTTTTGTATTATCTTTTTGTCTTCTATGTCCTGGACTTGGGTTTTTATTTTGGTGATCTGGATTCTTCTTCTGAAATTAGGGTTTTTGTGGTCTTGGTTTCCCAGCTTCTTTAGGTGGCTTGTTAGGTTGTGAATTTCTGTTCCTTCCATTTTCTTCATGTGTGTTTGTAGGGATATAAATTCCCCTCCTACTACAGCTTTCAGGGCATCCCAGAGATTTCGGTAAGATGTTTCTTCATTTTCATTTATTTCCAGGTATCTTTTGATATTTGTTTTGATTTCATCATTGACCCAGGAGTTGTTTAGCATCATGCTGTTTAGTGTCCATGTCTTTGTGGGTTTTGGGGGTACTTATTGGTGTCAATGTTTATTTTTATTCCACTGTGGTCCAAGAAGGTACATGGTAGAATTTTGGTCCTTTTAAATTTGCTTATGCTTGATTTGTGGCCGAGTATGTGGTCGATCTTAGAATATGTTCCATGTGGTGATGAGTAGAATGTGTATTCTGTGGTCTTTGGATGGAGTGTTCTGTAGGTATCAATTAAGTCCATTTGGTCCAAAGTCACATTGAAGTTCTGGATCTCCTTGCTGATTTTTTGTCCTGATGATCTGTCTAGGGTTGTGATTGGGTATTAAAGTCCCCAGTTATGATGGTGTGAGAGTCAATATCTTTCTTTACTTTTCCTAGAAGTTATTCACATTTAGACTAATAATTGAAATGCAAGGGTTGATCCCTGTCATAAGGTTCTTACACAGTTGTTCCTGTTTGTTTGTTGTCTTTCTTTGGGTTTTGTAGTTGGTTCATGTGTGTTTTTAATCTTTTGCCTGTACTCTTGTGAAGAATGTTGTTGTTCTTTTTTCTTTTTCTTCTGTGTTCAGTACTTTCTTAAGTGTTTCTTGTAGAGGTGGTCTGGTGGCAATGTAGGTTCTTAGGGATTGGATATCTGGAAAAGATTTCAATTCTCCCTCACTAATGAAGCTTAGTTTGGTTGGGTAGGTTATTCTTGGTTGAAATTGTTTGTCTTTTAGAACTTTGAAGATAGGGCTCCAGGCTCTCCTAGCCTGAAGGATTTAGGGATAAATCTGCTGCTATTCTAATTGGTTTTCCCTTGTCATTAGTCTGGCCTTTTTCTCTTGCTGCCTTTAGGATTTTTTCTTTTATAGCTGCTTTGTTTAGGCGAATTGTTATGTGTCTGTGAGTTGGTCTTATCATTTGTTGTCTTGCAGGGGTTCTCTGAATCTCTTGTGTTTGAATTTTTTTATCCTTGATGAGACAGCGGAAGTTTTCTTGAATGATTTCATGAAATGTTTGTTCCAGTGTGGCTTCTGTTTCTCTCTCTGCCTCAGGAAGCCCAATTACTCTTAGGTTTGGTCTCTTGAAGTGATCATTTATCTCTTGCAGGTTTTGTTCTGTCTTTTTGAGCTTTTGACAGTTTGGTTAGTTCTGTGTTTTGGTCTTCGACTCTGAGATTCTTTCTTCTGCTTGGCTGATTCTGCTTTCCATGCTTATTAGTCTGTTATTCATTTCCATCACAGTATTCTTTACTGTTGTCATTTCTGAATCAGCTCCTTCCTATTTTACTCTTGTCTCTCCTCAATTTTTAAAATTCTCTCCATTAATGTCTTGATGTCTGGGTTTGTTGCATGTAACCAGTCATTCTGGGGGCTCTTCATTGTTTGTGTTCCAGAATCTGTTTTCTCAGTGTCTGATCTCCCAGGGGCCTGTGTGAGACCTATAATCTTCTTTTGGTTTTTCTTCATTTGTGTGGTTTTTACCCCTCCCTGCTTTTTCCTTCCCTCCACGTCACCATCTTCTTTAATTCTGTTATTCAGGGGTAAAGTGATTGGTTTTACTTCTGTTTGTTCAATCTCCTATTTGTTATGTATGCCTTCTTACTTTGTTCAATTCTGGAGTTGCACTATAGATTGGGGGTGGTCCTTTATGCAGTTTTGAGATTTACTTAAGGGGGGAGCTGTGATTTAAAATCTATCTGCAGATCCTGGTATTCGCGGACAGGTGTGTGAATAATCTGGAACCCACTTCTCACTGCCTTGGAATCTGTCCGTTCAGTGGGGCTATAGGTTTATTCCTTGAAATAAAATGTGATTAGCAGAAGGGAGACAATGGAGCAGACAGTCGGTTGAAGAGGGAGGGTGGAGAGATAGAGGAGTAAGGGGGGAAACAAATGAGTGTGCCAGCAAATAGAGAGAGAGACCTATACTGAAACAGATAAAAACAATAGACCACAGCTACAGAGGAACCAACTCTCATACAGACAAAAATAAAACATATAGTGATGCTAACATACCAGCTATCCAACCACCTTATTAGTGTGCTGTTCCTCTATACAAAGATATGGTTTACAGAGTGAAGAAAAGAGAAGAAAAGGAAGAGGAAAAAAGAAAAAAAGGAACAATACAGTAGGCATAGAATTAATCATTAAACTAACAGAATCAATGAAGCACACTCTGAGATATTTCGTTAAGTCCAATGTCCTTTCAGGTCTGATTTCTAGTTTTCTTTCCAAGTTGGTAAATTAGTTTGCAGTTAGCGTCAGTTGCCCATGATCTGCTGTGAAGGACAGTTGAGATCACCCTCTGTTCACCACTCTGGCCTATGTCTTTATCAAGCTTGTTTCTTCCGTTTCGATGTTGTTACCGTGAATCGCCAGCAGGTGGTGCTATCTCAGCTGCTCGCCCCAGAAGGGGTGGGGCCGGACAGGGACGGCAGAGGTTGAAGAAGGCAAGATGGCTGCCTGCCTCAGGGCAGACGGCAGGAGACTTACGGCGGGCAGGACGTCTCGGTCGCAGGAGAGGTGGCAGCGATCCCAGCAGATCTTCCCTGAAGGGGCTTCAAGGACTGAAGTCGTGGATCACCTCCGGCCCTGGTGGTACGATGTGCTACTGGCAGCTGTGGTGGTGGCTGTGGCAGCTGCAGCGGTTGCGTCCGTGGCGTCTGCACTGCAGTGGTTGTCCAGACCACTGCGGTGCCCCGGCGGTGGCAATGGCTGAGATCCATATGAAGAGCAGGCTGTGATATCCGGGCCCATAGCCCCCGGGGCGAGAGTCAGAGACCCACTTCAGTTCTCCTTTGCAGAGGTTTTCACAGACCGGGTTGCCCGGTCGCCATCTTGCTGCAAGTCTCCGCAATTTAATTTTTTTAATCAGACAAATTTGGAGACTGAAAAACAACAGTTGAGTTACTGAATCTAGAAATGCTCTTTTTCACAAAACCAATTATTCCAGGTTAATACAAGCACTAAGAACAGGTCTTTTGTAGATACAAAACTATTTTTTGCAGAGTTGTTATTTGTACCACCACAGTGAATTGATTTTAGCAACTTCAGTCAAAGAGAGACTCAATAAATTCCTGTACAATAGCACAACAGAGCACTGCAGCTGTGGACATGATGAGGAAGCTCTCTTCATTGCAAAAACTTCATAACATTCAGGTTTTTTTGGGAGAAGATGGAAAGCAAAAGAAAGATTCAGAATGCCACGTTAAAATAGCTTTCTTTTTCTAAGCTCTAGACAGAAAATAAAATACTTTATCCTTTGAAAATAGGTACCTGGACTGGAGAGAACAATCAATGCAGAGGTGAGAGGATGAAGTTATTCTGAACTGATTGTGCATTGCCGGTTTTTCTAGCTTAAAAAGATACACATATTTTCTTGAAGGTATGTAATGCCGAAAAATTCAAATATAATTAACCTAAAGACCAATACATTAGAAAAAGACAAATTCCAAATTAAGTCTTTACTAAACAAAGAAGTATAATTTCTACTGATTTTAAGCAAGAATATTTCAGCATATGTCTTATAAATAATATATATTTATATTATAAATATACAAATGATTGTCATAATAGAATTATAGAACCTATTGTATAACTATATAAGTGTATTATAATAAATAACACATTTCCTCTAATGAAAATACTTAAGTATATCATTATAAATCTTTAACTGATAAGAATATGTAGTCAGAATTTTTAAATTTTTCCTATAGACACAGCTGAAACAACTTTAGAACAGGAATTATAAAGGACAAACTCAGAAACCTTATGGCACAGAAAAGCAAAAGAGTCACCAAGAGCTATCAATTTCTATGCCAAGGAGAGAAGGCCTATCATAAAGAATTCCCAGTGGCAGAAGGTGGGACATACATATAATCAAATAACCTCATAATGGGTTAAAGGTGAACCTGCACAAATCCTGTATGCTCAATATCGCTGACAATAAGAGCAAATAAGGAAACCAACACACAACATACACTTCATGGTATGGTATGGTAAAGAACCTTCGCTCACTGAGAAGGTGAAAAGGGAGGCAAGAACACAGGTTGCTTTTATCTGGATTATTTCTCTGTAAACTCTTTGTTCTGTGAATGTTTTCACCTAATAGTGGAAACAGGTGAACAGACTCGGATAATTAACACTTTGCATGCACAAGTTGTAAACATCAGTGGCTGCCAAGTCCCTTAGCTTGCAAGTCTGTGCTGAATATAACAATTCCATGGTCCATGCATCTGCCTTGAGGGTCCTGAGAGAGAGCAGCAAGAGATTAAGAAACACACAGACACAAAGACATAAAGAAAAGCTGGGGCCAGGTGAGGCTTCAAGTTGTGGGTCACCTCAGGCATGGACAGGGTGATGGCAGCAGCAGCAGCATTCGCAGCTGCAGCGGTGACCCAGACCTCTGAGGTGTTTGAGCTGTGACTGTGGCTGAGCTCTGTGTGAAGAGCAGGCTGCCAACGATGGGAACTGCAACCCCTGGGAGAGAGCTAGAGTCTTTATGTGTGTTCTGTTTTGCAAGGAGTCTCACAGACCAAGCTGCCTCATCACCATCTTGCCAGAAGTCCCCATAAGTTTTTTATAAGAGAAAACTGTGGTCCCTGTCTTTTGTTCTTTAAAAAAAAAAAAAAAAATTCTATACTGTGTTTTTGGCAATGGCATGTCAATTTTCCACTTCTCAAATTAGTCACTAAAAGCTAAAGGAGAATTACTCTGATTCAGTAGCTGGCCTAAGAACGCAGATTCAACTTTACACTTTCCAGTTCAGGATCATGAGATGGCTTTCCAGTTTTTAGATGCTTTCAAATTATCTGAGCAATATTTGAATCACCATTGTGTAAGTATTTGACCTCCTTTTCACCTTGGGTGATGTACCTCGATGTATATTCTTCTTTGGTACCCTTACGAGTTGTATTGTACTCCAAGAAGATATATTAAAATTCTAAACCTCTTTACGTGTAAATGTGAAATTATTTGAAAATAGGGTCCTTTCAGATGAACTCAATTTGATATCATAATGAATTAGGATGGGCTCAAATTCAATAGGACCAATATCATTATCGGAAGAGTTGCAGAGAGAGAAAAGCCATATGAAGACAGCAACATAAAGGGAGAAGCCAGCCCTGTGAAGAAGGAGGCAAAAACTGGAGTCATGCTATCACAAAGCAAGGAGTAGCTGGGGCCACCAGAAAGTGGAAAGAGTCAACTAAGAATTCTTCTGTAGTCTGGGCAACATAGTGAGATCTCATCTCTACAAAAAATTCAAAGCTAGATGAGCAGAGTGTGATGATGTGCATCTGTATCCACAGCTACTTAGGAACCAGAGATGGAAAGATCGCTTGAGCCTAGTGGGTAGAGGCTGAAGTGAACCTGGATTATAGCACTAAACTTCTGCATGGGTGACAGAATTAGGCTCTGTCTCAGAGGAAAAAAAGAAAAACATTTTCCCACCGAGCTGACAGAACCAGCATGGTTCTCTTGATGTAAGTGATCCCTATTATTTTCCAAATCAGATATTGATATTTTTGCCTTTTATTTCTCATGTGAATATGCTAGAAGTGTTATTTCGTTATTTGTTTTGAAAAGTGTACATAACAATGAAGTTGAATCGATCATTGCTTCTGAAATAGAAGGACATAAGTATGCATATGGGAGCTATCAGTGAGATGGATTGTGTATGCTAGATACTCATTAGTGAAGACATTTCTATTAATCACTTTTCCACTCTGCATTCAAGGATTTGACCTGGGCTCCTTGAATGTTGTCCATGAAAAAATATTTGCATCACAAAATTGGTAATGCCACTAAAGAACATTTAGGCTGCATGCAGGTGAAGTTTGTGTTTCCAACTGTCCCTCAGTCCCCTGGTAGTGGACGTGGTACACTTTGTATTGTCAAGTGAACCCCACACTTCTCCTTTCCTCACTCCCTCCCCAATAGTGATCAGTAATTGTTTATCTTTCTCCTTTGTGTTCTTGTAATAACTGTTCATAGCCTACTTATGAGTGACAAAATGTGGTATTCTGTTCTTCATTCCTGTGATAAATCACTTAGAATGATGGTCTCTCACACCCTATGATTTTCTGGAAAGTGCATAATTGTTTTCTTCTTTCTGACTGTGTAACACGTCGTCATGTATATGAATCAAATTTTCTCTGTCTAGTCCACTTTCTATGGGCAGTAATGTTGGTTCCATGTTTTTGTTATTGGGAATAGTGTGGCAATAAACACATGTATGTAGGTGTCTTCTTAGTGGAACAATTTATTTTCCTTTGGGTATATTCCAGGAGAAGGATTGCTGAATTATATGAAAGGTCAATTTTTAGTTCTTTTAAAAATTACCACACTATTTTCTATAAAGGATGAACAAGTTTACACTCCCACCAAAAGTGTAGAAGCGTCCCTTTTCTCTGCACTTGTGATAGTATCTCTTGTTTTTTGATTTCCATCTTACTGGAGTTAGGTGTTATCTCACTGTAGAGTTGATTTGCATTTCACTGATGATTAGTGAGGCTGAGCGTGTTTTCATGTGTCTGTTGGCTGCTTGTATGTAATCTTTTGAGAAGTGTCTCTTCATGTTCTGTGACAAATTTTTAATTTCTTTTCCTTTTACTCTGTTTGAGCTCCTTGTATATCCTGGATGTTAAGCCTTTGTCAGATATATAATTTGCAAATATGTTCCCCATTCTGCTAGTTGTCTCTTTACTCTTCTAATGGATTCTTTTTCTGGCTGAGGTTCTGCAGTTTGATGTGATCTCACTTGTCTATTTAGCTAGTAAGGCATTTTCTTTTAGGAACTTGGTCAAAAATTTCTTGCCTACTCTGATGTGCGTGAGGGTGCTTTTTATGTTTTCTTCTAGGATTCTTCTAGGATTCTTCTAGTTTGAGGCTTTACATTTAGGTCTTTGAATCAATTTGAGTTTATTTTTGTACATGGTGATAGGTATGGGTCCAGTTTCATTCTTCTGTATGTCGTAAGCCAGTTTTCCCAACATCATTTGCTGAATATGTTTTTTACTCCCAGTGATTGTTATTGGTAGCTTTGACAAAGATGGGTTGATTAAGAGACAGTGTTCATTGCTTCTGAAATCTCTATCCTATTTTATTGGTCAGTATGTCTATTCTTGTACCAGTACCAAGTTGTTTTGATGACTGTAGTCTTGTAGTAAACATTAAAGTTTGGAAATGTGATACCTCCTGTTTCGTTACTTTTGCTGTGGATTGTTTTGGTTATTTATGCCCTAAGAATTTCTGTATTGTTGCTTCCAACTCTGAGAAAAATGATATTGCTAATTTGATGGGTATTGCCTTGGATCTGTAAATTGCCTTGAGCAGGATGGACATCTTGACAATATTGGTTCTTCCAATCTTTGAGCAAAGAATATTTTTCCATTTGTATGTGTCATCTTTGATTTCTTTGAGCATTGGTTTGTACTTCTTGTTGTAAAGGTCTTTCATTTCTCTGGTGGTGGGATGCCAACGTATTTCATTTTTATTTATGGATATTGTAAATGGGATTGTTCTTTCTATTTGGTTCTCTGCCTGATCGTTACTTGTGTATAAAAATTCAGTTGTCTTCTGGAAGTTGATTTTGTATGCTGAAACTTACCAAAGTCGTTTATCAGTGCAAGAAGGCTTTTAAAGGATTCCCTTGAGTTTTAAGGTATAGAATCATATTATTCACAAAGAGGAATAGCTTACCTTTCTTTTATCCTATTTGGACATTCCTGATTTTCTTCCATTGCTTGATTGCTCTTGCTAGGACTTCCAGTACTATGTTAAAAGGGAGGGGTGAGAGTAGTCATTCTTATCTTGATCCTATTTTTAGAGAAATTGTCTCTAAAAACTGCCTTCTAAGCAAAATGTTGGCTGTGGGTTTATTATAGATGACACTTACTGTTTTTACTAATGTTCATTCTATGCCTAGGTGTTCATGTGCTTTTATCAAGAAGGGATGCTGAATTTTGTCAATTGTTTTTTCTGCATATAATAATATAATCTTGTTCTTGTTTTTACATTTGGTATTGTATTTAATTGCATTCATGGTATTGCAAATGTTGAACCAGCCCTGCACTTCAGGAATAAATCTCACCTGGTTATGATGAATGATCCTTATAATTTTAAAAAAAATATAATTTGCTAAAATCTTATTCATAATTTTGGTGTCTATGTTCATCAGGTATATTGGCCTGTAATTCTTCTGTTTTGTTAAGTCCTTTCCAGGCTTGGATATCAGCATAATTTTAGCTTTATAATATGTTTTGAGAAAAATGTCATATTTCTTGATTGTCTGGAATTCTTCTGATAAGATTGCTAACACCTTTTCTAAGTATGCTTTGTAAAATTCAGCTTTTAAGTCATCTGATCTGGATTTTTTGAGTGGAAAATTTCTTATAATGAGTCAATTTTCTGGATTGCTATTGGTTTGTTTAGAATATCATTTTTCTCGTTTCAACTATAGCAGTCTTGTGTGATGTCAGAAAGTATTTCCTTTCTTTAAGGTTTTCATATTTATTTGCTTACAGATGTGCATAGTAATCTCTGAAAATCTTTGGATTTTTTGGTGTCACTTGTGACTGCCTTTTGTATGTCTAATTGTGTTTATTATTTGCACTTTCTCACTTACTTTTTTGGCAGGCAATCTACCAGGAGTCTCTTAATATTATTTTTTTATCAGTTTTTTTCTTGCTCAGTTTTTTCTATATTTTTGTCTTCTATGTCCTACAATTGTAATTTTATCTTGGTGATATGGATTCTTCTCCTGAAGTTAGGATTTTGGTAATCTTGTCTTTCCACCTTCCTTATGTGTGATGTTAAGTAGTTTACTTGCAATCTTTCTGTTTTTTTTTTTGAGTTGGAGTCTCACTCTGTCGCCCAGACTGGAGTGCAGTGGCCACCCCTGGGCACTGCAGCCTCGACCTGCTGGGCTCCGGCGATCCTTCCACCTCAGCCTTCTTAGTAGCCAGAATTACAAGCATGTGCTACCATGCCTGGCTGATTTTTGATTTATTGTAGAGATGAGGTCTCGCCAAGTTGCCCAGGCAGGTCTCGAATCTGCGGACTCAGGCAGTCCACTCACCTCAGCCTCCCAAAGCATGAGATTACAAGCTGAACCACTGAGCCCGGCTTCTGTTTTTTTTTTGTTGTTGCTTTGTTCTTATGTGTATGTAATGTTATGGATGTCCCTCTTTGCATTGATTTCATGGCATCCCAGATATTCTGATAAGGTGTGTCTTTGCTTTCAGGAATCTTTTTATTTCTGTCTTGATTACTGTGTTGACCCAGAAGTCATTTAGCAGCATGCTGTCTATTGTCCATGTCTTTGTGTATTTTGGGGTGATCTTTGTGGTGGCAATATTCATTTTTATTCCACTGTGATCTAAGAAGTTCCAGTAACTGTTTTTTTTTTAGCACTGACTCTTCTGGGGTTCTGGTTGCCAGTGGTCCTACATTGGTTTTCTTATTTTTTATCAGCTTTCCTCTCTTTCTCTTTAATTACATAGCTCAGTGGAAAATGGAGAAGAGGTTACTTCTGTTATTTGCTCTACTTTTTGTCCTTCTATGAGCCAAGGCTCTCGGTTGTTCAGTTATAAAGTAGGGCTGGAGTTGGGGCGTTGTGTGGTCTCTTTACAATTTTGAGGGGGGCTGCAAGGATTCAGGACCTATTGCTAGGTCATAATGCTTGCTATCTGATGAATGAGACAGCTAGCACTCACTCACTCTCCATCTCTGCACAATATGACCTTACAGTAGATATTCTTTAATAGTCCCTGAGTCCAAGACAGGACATAAGAGGGAAAAGAGAGAGGAGAAAGAGGAAAAAAGGGAAAGAAAGAGAACAGAAAAATGTGGTAAAAATAGAAAAAGAAAGAAAAAACCAGCAAAGCAGAGAAAGAGCAAAGAAAGGGAAATAGAAGAAGGAAAGAAAAGAGAAAAACAACCAGCAAACAAAGCAACCAAACGAGAACATCAAACAGAAAAATATCACTACCAGCTGTTCTGTTCTCTTTGTCTAGCACCCAGCAGCTGGTTCAGAGTGGAAGATAGATCTTCTGGGGTTCCACATCTGTTGTTACCGACGAGGGCTTGTGCTCTGGGTCAATGTTCTCTGAAACTGCAAAGAGCAACCCCAGTGCAACACAGAGATCAGTGACTGGTCTCAAGATGCAGTTCTGCTGTTCTGCAGAAGGCGCCCTGGAACATTTTCCTGACCAAGTTTTAGAAAGTCTGCTCAGTTTCTCTGCTAGGAGCTACTGCTCCCTTCCCAGCAGTTGCCAATCTTCAGATCTCAGGATCTGTTGGTGGTGCTCTGGAGCCCATCCAGGTTTGAGGGGTCTCATCCCCACTGCCTCCTCAGGAGTCCACCTCAAGCTCTCTCCCTCCGTTGTCTCTGCATCCCATACTTCCAGTGTTCCACTCCCTTCAGCAGATTTTCCCGGGAAAAGCTCCCATTGTCCCATTTAGGTCTCCCATTCCAATTGCATGTGTTTGTGCTTGGTCCAGTGTAGGGGAGGGACATCTGTCTCTCTGGTATCATGCACTGGCTATCCTCTCTTGGCAAATGATTGTTGAGTTCAGAGGGATGTGGAGATCACCTCTTTGTCTCAGGATACAGTCTGTCAGGATACAGGCAACTCAGAACTGGCCAAGATAGAATAAGTCTCTGCCTAGTCCTGGGGCAGAAAAAATGCTGAGGTTCCATGTTTTCTTCCTCCAGTGTGGGTCAACCCCAGAATTCCTCCCCTGCTTTCTCCATGGTCCCTGCAGCCTGTGTCTGGCCTGTTGTTGCAGATAATGGTGTGTGTCAGGTGCCAGCTGATCTCTTTTTCCTTTTCCCCTGAGATGCCCTAGGAATGGTGGATCCTTCTGTGTGTAATGGGTGCTGAATTCAGAGTAGCAGCAAATTGTAGCCATTTTGGGGGCCCAGGGTGCTAGATTCTGTGTCTTCCTTCAATTGGATATTCGCTCACCCACTTGCATACGCAAACAGATGCAGATTAATTTTGGGGACACTCATTCATGCAGAGATTCTCACACTCTGATGGATCTGATGCCATCTTGCCCCCTCCCTGGCCTTTCTTTCTTGAATGGGCTGCAGGAGGCTCCATAAGTTCCCAGTGTGGTTGAAACACCAATTACTTATTTTTTAAAACTTCCTTCTCACTTTCACAAACCTAGCTAGCAGTGCATCGTGGGAGCTATATTTCCAATGAAATGTGAGAAACTCCAGAGGGAAGTATCAGATGTCACTTCAAGTTCTGAATGCTGTGGTTGTCCCTACCAGGGTGACAGCCTGGTGTTCAAGGGAATCTGGTCAGAAAACCCAAATCTTGCTTTCACTCTTTTCTCCACACAATGACCACAGTTACTGGTAGAGACAAAATATGTCCGGAGTTAACTGAAATCCCAGAAAAGAAGCGTTTGTCACTTCCTTTCCCAGAAAGCCACTGACAGAGAAGTTCAGAACTGAATGACTTTTAAAAACATCAACAGTAGGAATTTATTTTCATGATTTTTTTGTAGGCTGCAAATTCAAAGATTCAGTTGGTAACAGGTTCTGTTTCTGTCGAATGTGTCTCTCTGTTTCCACGATGGTACCTTGATTCTGCACCCTTTGGATATGGGAACAGAAGGAAGGTATGCTATGTTCTAAAATGGCAGAAGCGATGGGAGGGGGCATATTCACTCCCTCAATAACAGCCCTAGTCTCATTCACGAATGTACCATTATCAACAATTAATCATCTCTTAAAGGCTCCACTTTTTTATTTTTAATTTTAAAGATGTTGAGTAAAATTCAGAGTTAGGTATATAAATGTTCATTATGCAGGCAACCTGGTTTATGAAGTGTGTCCCCCATCCCCTGACAGATTCCCGCTACTGCCAATTCCCACCACCACCTGACAGTTTCCCATTACTAAGGTTCCACTTCTTTCTGTCTTGGTGACTTCATTTTGACATTTGGATTTTGGGGGACCCATTTAGGCCACAGAAGCTGGCAATTCCTGTGATGCATGGATTTTCCATTTTAAGTCTTTCAAAGTGTGGAGTAAGGAAGATCAGAGAGATGGGAATAGGGGAACTGCTATTGGCAACACAATTCATTCTTTGTTGTAAAATATTCCAAATAATAATGCCATACTAGAGTATAATGGTTCTATATTACTCTGGTTTTCCTTTACTTTAAGATGTTCAGATTGTTAAACACTGAGAACTGTGTGATGGGAGAATGTTTGCCCTTATTTCACAAGAACTTAGTAGGTCAGTTCCTTGATAGATACCGGAATACCAATCTGTGAGTTTCTAATTCCTTAAGGATATTAGATCTATAGCAAGATAAATGGTGAGTGTAGGAAATGCAAACCACACTCCAACCCTGAAAGCAAGAACTGGTCTAGAAAGAGCTCTTTTCATCTAAAGTAGAACATTTGGGAAAACAAAATAATTCAGAACAAAATGAGATCGAGAACACTTGCTGAATAGAAAAAAAATCAAGGAACATCATCCTAAAAATCCAGAAGAAGCAGGATTCTAAATATGGTTTTCTACACGAGCCCACCAGAAATGCATGAAGATTTTGGTATAAAGAAGACATTGCCTATATGGAACACGAATAAACAATTTAAAAACAGTAAATAGAGATAGAAAAATTACAAGAGTAAATAAATAAAAATAATGATAAGAAAATAATTATGAAGTGGGAGTTAAAATGAAAGACAAAAATAAGCCTTGGAAGAAATTATACATCAATATTCATACTTTTAATTATTTACTCAATACTGAATGTCCATTATGTGTCTGTTACTGTAGTAAGGGCTGGTAACAAAAAAATAAACAAGACAAACTAGAAATTTGCTTGCATGGAACTTGTGTCTTGATGAGAAAATTCAGAGAGTAAAAAAAAATCATAATATCAGATGGAAATGAGTGCTGTGCAAATAATTAAAAGATGGTTATGCATTAGACAAGACTTTCCATTTCAAGTTTAGTGTAAAGGAGTCTTCTCAGTAGGCAACATTCCAAGTTATATTTGAATTGTAGGAAAGAACTACACGTTTTCTAACTGCTGGTATCCCTTGGGCTTTTTTTTTTAGTTGGAGTGTCACTCTGTCACTCAGGCTGGAGTGCTGTGGCATGCTTACAACCATACCAGCATGGACTTCCTGGGCTCCAGTGATTCTTCTCCTTCAGCCTTCCATGTAGCCAGAACTCCAGGTGTGTGCTACCACACCTGGCTAATTTTTTAAATTTTATTGTAGAGACGAACTTTTGCCAAGTTGTCCACCTGATCTTGAACCTGTAATGACATTTCTTAGATGATATCCTTTTAAGATATTTTAAAAAATATATTTACTATAGAATAGAGGGATGACAGTCAGGATCTTCTACATAAGTAGGCTATGTGCAGGTGAAGTTTATGCTTCTAGGTGGCCCTCATTCTCCCTGGTAGTGGACCAGATAAACTTTATGTTATCACATACCTCCAACACTCCTCCATCCCTCCATTCCCTGGAAGTGCCCAATGATGGTTGATCTCACCCTTGTGCTAATGTGACTAGTGATCAGGGCCCACTTATGAGTAAGGACATGCAGTTTCAGTTCTATATTTCTGTGCTATTTCACTTAGTATAATAGTCTCCAACTGCATCCAAGTTACTGTGAAGACTATGATTTTGGTCGTCTTTATGACTGTGTAATACTCCATTGTGTACCACATTTTCTTTATCCAGTCCACTTGAGATTGACAGTAGGTTGGTTCCATGTTTTTGTTATTGTGAATAGTGTAGCTATAAACATGCATATGCAAGTGTCTTTTTGGTAGAGCAGTTTATGTTCCTTTGGGTATATTCCTGAGAAAGATTGCTGCATCATATGGAAGATCAATTTTTAGTTATTTGAGAAAATGTCAAATTGTTTTTCATAGAGGTTGAACAATCTTGCACTCCCACCAACAGTGTAGAAGCATTCTCGTTTCTCTGCACCTGTAACAGTATCTCTTGTTTTTGAATTATTAATGACAGTCATCCTTATCAAATTTAGGTGGTATCTTGTAGTTTTTATTTGCATTTTTTTGATGATTAACGAGAGTGAGCATTTTTTCATGTGTCTGTTGGCTGCTTTTGTATCATTTTTAGAGAAATATTTGTTCATGCCCTTTGCCCACATTTTAATGGGGTGCTTTTTAAAATTTTACTTTCACTTAATTTTTGTTTCTTGTAGATCCTGGATGTTAGGACTTTGTCAGATGCATAATTTACAATTTTTCCCCATTATGTGGGTTGTCTCTTTACTGTCTTGATGGTTTATTTTACTATGGAAATATTTTTCAGCTTGATGAGGTTCCACATGTCAATCTTACCTTTTGTAGCATTTGCTTTGGGGGATTTTGTCTTAATTTCATTTCCTACTCTGATGTCCAGAAATGTGCTTTATTTGTTTTCTCCCAGAATTCTTATAGTGTAAGGCTTAACATTTTTGTCCTTGATCCATTTATTTTGAGTTTATTTTTGTATATGGTGATAGGTTGTTTCCAGTTGCATTCTGCATGTAGTTAGCCAGTTTTCCCAGCACCATTTGCTAAATATGGTCTCTCTTACCTAATTTTTGTTATTAGTGACTTTGTCAAAGATAAATTGGTTGAAAGACTGTGTTTTTACTTCCTGAGTCTCTGTCCCGTTTCACTGGTCTTTGTGTTGATATCTGTACCAATAACAAGTCATCTTTGTTACTGTAACTTTGTAATAAAGTTTGCAGTCTGGAAATGTGATACCTCCCACTTTGTTCCTTTTGCTGAGACTTGTTTTGGCTATTTGTGATTTTTTTGTGTGTCCATACGAATTTTGGTATTATTGTTTCCAGGTCTGTGAAAATTGTGTTGGTAATTTAATGGGTATTGCATTGAATCTGAGATTGTCTTAGGTAGGATAGACATTTTAACAATATTAAATCTTCTAATTTATGAGCATGGGATATTTTCCCCTTTACTTGTGTCTTTCTTGATTTCTTTGGGAAGTGCTTTATAATTCTTATTGTAAAGATCTTTAAAGGTCTTTACTTCTCTGGTTAGGTGGGTGCCTAGGCATTTCATTTTTTGTGGCTATTGCGAATAAGATTGTGCTTTTTACTTGGTTCTCTGCCTGCTTCTTGCTTGTATACAGAAATGTAACTGTCTTTTGCACATTGACCTGATATCTCCAGACATTTGCCAAAGTCATTTATGAGAGTGGGGAGGTTTCCAAGAGACTTTCTAGTATTTTCTAAGTATAGAATTATACTGTCCACAAAGAGAGACGGCTTAAGTTTCTCTTATTCTGTTTGGATAGCCCTTATTTACTTCTTTTGCCTGATTGCTTTGGCTAGGACTTCCAGCACTATGTTGAATACAGGAATAAGAGTAACTTTTTGAAAACATAGGTAGAATTCTGCCCTTGATAGATGGAAAAAATAGCATTCCAGATTTAGGAAGAGATTTCTAAAGGTTCACATGTTAAGCATGGATGAGTCAATCCGACTATAAGTTGTGAGTCTCTGAATTCCCTGACCACCCTGTCGCCATGATGATGATGATGATGATTACTATCATATTCTGCATTCCAAATTGCAGATCTGCTTGCACAAGTGCTTGGGACATCTTTGTCATTCTTAGATATCAACACCATAGATAAGCAAGGATTTCTCTTCCCCTTTGCATATCTACCCCTACACCATCACTGCAACAAGCACCAAAAAACACAGTGTTACTTGGGATGTGAGGCTTCATCCCTTCCTCTCCCTTTTCGTACCCGCACCTTCTGGAACAACCCATTCTATAAAGATTTAAGGTCTGGGAAGAGAAGACTGTAACTCCTCTAGGCTATGGGGATTCTGTACCTCAGAAGATGTGTTGTGTATCCACAGTGGTGGAGTGCTGCAAAACCCACATGTTGGTTGGAACAGAAAAGAAGAGAGATGTGGGGCTGTGGGTCTCTTTTTTCATTCCTCACCTCCATCTCTTTCTCTCAAAGACCACCCTCGTACATGTTTCAACTTCCTCCCTCCACTCACCAAGCACCTTTTGTGACCCTACGTGGGGTTAGTCATGTAGCAAATCTGAGAAGTGCCCTGCCTTTCCTATCCCCCTGTGGGGTGGAATCATCCTATGGTTGGACATTTCCGTTGCTCCTCCCTGGTCCATGGTTGTCCTGGCTCATCCTCTACTCCAGGATCATTTCCCTGGACCCTCATCACCAGGAGTGACCTTGGACCCGTTGCCCTGAGTAGATGATCAGGATATGGGGCTGAGAGGGACTCTTCAATTACAACCATGATGGAATCCCAGTGGACATAGGGTTGAAAACTCCTATCCTGAGACCACAGTCTTCAGGGGTTACTGGGTGTGAACACAGGTAGGTAGAGGAGTTGTGTGAGCCATGACACTGGTAGGAGCCCTTGTGGACTGAGAGGTCACAGGACTCAGCAAATATATGACCTGAGAGTGTGAAGCCATATCTTGCAAAAAATTGGTTTGTAGGAGGTGCAACTGACCCTTCCCTGTGCTGATGGAATGTATTCAACCACATCTTGGAGCTACATGGCAAGGTCAAGTTCTCTTCTGAGAACACTAGGGCACCTGCCTGGACTGAGAGAGTGTCTCTTATATGGGATGAATGACTCCAGGAGGGGAAGGAAGCTCGGTAGATGTGTATAAGACTGATAAGTTTTTTCTGTGAAAAAGCTGCTGAAAGAAATTCTCAAACCAGGCTTTCCCTCACCATTGAAACAGGAGAGAGACTGCTGTCTCCAGGTTTTGCCTCACCACTTCAGTGCCTGGCAAGGCACTGGCAGCAGAGGCTGCACAGAGAGTCCAGAGACAAGGTCCCATGGAAGAGGACAAGAGAGACACCCCAGCCACATCTTGAAAGTGGGGCATAAAAGTGCTATGACTTACTCACCACAGAGCAACAGACCTGATCACTGTGACTGGCTGATCAACTATTCAGGGATTTAGCGTGACCCAGAGGGAATATCCTGAGACACAAACTTTGGAGGGACTTGACCAGAGCGGAATTACAGGCACCCCACCTCCTACCCTAATCCAGTCATGGGACAAAGGGTGTGGGCAGAGAAGAATGAGGAAGAACTCCAAAGAGATCAGTGAACAAATCCAGAGCCCGGAGCATGGAAGAATAGAGGACCAAGCAAATATCAGAAGGGAAAGCCTATCCCGCTGACACTGAATAAGAAAATTAAAGAGAAAAAAAGATCTGTCACAAATGAGGAAAAATCAAAAGAGGACTTCAGGCAATTTCAAGTGTATCAAAGACAAAACTCCTGAAAATTCAAACCTTGTTGCCCCAACAACGAAAGTCACCAATGACTGGCTGCAGAATAAGACAAGGATTAGGGAATTGAAGCAAAGAGAGAATAAGACTCAAGAAATTCAAGATGCAACACTGAAAGAAATTGTAACAGAGATTTTGGCAATAAAAACTTTCATTCAGGAAATAAATAACAAGATGTCAAGCATGGAAATCAGAATTAATCTAGCTGAAGAAAGAATCTCAGAACTTGAACACTAAAACATGGAATAAACACAGTATGTAAAGAAAACATGGAAAGAAGACTCAGAAAGAAAGAAAAAAGCCTAAAAGAGATGTGTGATTATATAAAGAGGCTGAAATTACACCTGCTTGATATCCCAGAAGAAGAAAGGGAGATGGAGAAGCCCTTGGAGCGAGTATTTCAGGAGGTAATCCAAGTAAATTTTCCCCATCTCACCAGAGATGTAACCAGCCAAGTACAAGAGATACAGATAACTCCAAGAAGAAATCAAATGAGAAGACCAACCCCTAGACACATAGTAATTCACTAACACAAAGTATGCACAAAAGAAAAAATCCTAAAAGCAGAAAGAGTGAAAGGTGAGACTACCTACTAGGGAAAACCAGTCAGAATAGCAGTAGACCTCTCAGCAGAAACACTATAAGTAAAAAGGGACTGGAGCCCTATATTCATAGTCCTCAAAGATAAACAATTTCAACCAAGAATTTCCTATACAACCAAGCTCTGCTTCATCAGTGGTGGAGAATTAAAATTCTTCCCAGTCATCCAATCCCTAAGAGATTATGCAGCTTCCGGATCAGCTCTTCAGGAGACACTTAAAAAGATATTAACAACAGAACAAAGGGGAAAAAATAACCACACACTTCCCAAGAGAACAGCAGAGCACAGAATGAACAGAGAATATAGCACAACAATAAACACACACATACATTAACCCCAAAGTCAAAAGAAAACAAGTAAACAAAGAAAAAACCCTATAAGAACCTCATGACAGGTGTAAATGATTGCATTTCAATAATCAACCTGAAAGTGAATGGTCTAAATGCACCACTGAAAAGACACAAATTTCAAACTGGGTAAGAAAACATTACCTAATTATTTGTTGCATTTAGGAGCCTCATCTCATTGCAAGGGATGCACACAGACTCAAAGTTAAAGGACGGAAAATGAGTTTCCAGGCCAATAAATCACAAAAGAAGGCAGCAGTTGCAATCTTAATATCAGGCAAACCAACCTTTAAGCTATCAAAAAATTAAAAAAAGATACAGAATTACATTACATAATGATAAAATGTTCAATCCATCAACAAGAAATATCCATCCTAAGCATATATGCACCCCAAACAGGAGTACCAGCATTTATAAAGAAACTACCAAGTAAATAAAAAAGGATATTGACTTTGACACTTTTATAGCAGTGGACTTGAATGCAGCACTGACAGCCCTAGATAGATCATCGAAACAAAAAATCAACAGGAAGATCCAGAACCTAAACTTGACACTCGACCAAAAGGGCTTAATAGATACCTACAGATTATTCCACCCAGCAAACACAAAATATAAAGTTCACTCATCACCACATGGAACATACTCCAAGATCTATCATATCCTTGGCCATATATCAAGCATAAACAAATTCCATAAGGTTTAAATCTTTCCATAAACATTCTCAAATAACAGTGGAATAAAAATAAATATCAACACTAACAACATTTCCCCAAAGCCCACAAAGACGTGGACACTAAACAGCATGATACTGAACAACTACTGGATCAACACTGAAATCAAAGCAAAAATTAAAAGATTCCTGGAAAAAATGAAAATGAAGAACTATCTTAACAAAACCTCTGGGTTGCCATGAAATCAGTTCTTAGAGGGGAATTTATATCTCTGCAAGTAAACATCAAGAAAACCAAAAGATCACAAGTGGAGAGTCTATCAATTCACCTAAGGGAATTGGAAAGAGAAGATCACAAAATCCCAAATTTAGCAGAAAAATCCAAATCACCAAAATAAGAGCCCAAATACAGGACATAGGAGACAAAAATATCACAGAAAACATCCACAAAACAAAAATCTGGTTCTTTGAAAGAATTGACAAGATTGAAGGACCCCCTAGGTAGAATAACAAAGAAAGACAGAGAAAAAGCCCAAATAAGCACAATTGGAAATACAAAAGATCAAATCACAATTGACCCCAAAGACATACAAAATATTATCAGAGATTATTATATACACCTATATGGAAACAAACTTGATGACCTAAATGAAACGGAAAGCTTTCTGACATCACACAGCCTCCCCAGGTTGAAAAAAGAAGACATTCAAACACTAAATAGACCAATAACAACCCAGGAAATTGACTCTGTCATATGAAAACTACCTGCAAAAAAAAAGTCCTTTACCAGATGGCTTTCCAGACAAATTCTACAAAACGTACAAGGAGGAGCTGATAATAAACCTATTGAAAGTATTCCAGGCAATAGAAGAAGAGGAAATTCTCCCCAAATCAGTTTAAAAGAAAACATCATTTTGATACTCAAATTGGGAAAATATCCAACTAAAAAGAGAACTCCAGGTCAATATCCCTTATTAACAAAGATGCAAAAATCCTCAACTAGATTCTTGTAAATCAGATCCAAAAACACATCTCAAAAATCATTCACCATGACCAAGTAGACTTCATCCCCAGGATGCAGGGCTGGTCAACATTAGCAAGACCATAAATGTCATTAAACACATCAAAAGATGTAAAAACAAGAACAACAATGATCTCATTTGATGCAGAAAAAGCTTTTGATAAAATCCAGGATCCCTTCTTGATACAAACCCTGAAACACCTAGGTATATAAGGAACATACCTCAAAATATTAAGTGTCATCTATGATAAACCCAGAGCTAACATATTGCTAAGTGTACAGAAACGCAAACATTTCCCCTGAAAACTGCAACAAGACAAGTCTGCCCACTCTCACCTCTCTTGGTCAACATTGTGTTGGAAGTCCTAACTGGGGCAATTAGACAAGAGAGGGAAATCAGGGGTATTCGAATAGGAAAAGAGGAAGTCAAGTTTTTCCTTTTTGCTGATGAAATGATCCTATACCTAGAAAATCCAAGGGAATCTGTCAAAAAGCTGCTTTAACTGGTAAAGGACTTTGGCAAAGTCTCAGGGTACAAAATAAATGTGCAAAAGTCAGTTGCATTCCTATACACCAATAACAAGCAGGCAGAGTTCCAAATTAAAAGCACAATCCCATTCACAATAGCCACCAAAAAAGTGAAATAACTTGGCATTTTCCTAACCAGAGAAGTGAAAGACTTTTATAATGAAAATTGCAAAGCACTGCTTAAAGAAATCCAGGAAGATACAAACAAATGGAAAAATATTCCATGCTCATGGATAGGAAGAATCAACATTGTTAAAGATGTCCATTCTACTAAAGGCAATCTACAGATTCAACGCAATACCCATTAAGCTACCAGCATCCTTTTTCTCAGACCTGGAAATGACAATACAAAAATTCGTATGGAAACATAAACGGCCACAAATAGCTAAAGCAATCCTTAACAAATGAAAGAAAGAAGAATGTATCACACTGCCAGACTTCAAACTTTACTATAAGACTACAGTAATCGAAACAGCCTAGTGTTGGTACATGAACAGGCACATAGACCAATGGAACAGGATAGAGATTCCAGAAGCAAAACCTCAATTTCTCAACTAACTCATCCTTGACAAAGTCTCCAACAACAACCGCTGGGGAGAGGAGAACCTATTCAATAAATGGTGCTGGGAAAACTGGATGACCACATGCAGAAGATTGAAACAGGGCCCCTACCTATCACCATACACAAAAATTAACTCTAAATGGATTGAAGACCGGAATTCAAAACCTCAAAATATAAGAGTCTTAGAAAATGCAGGAGACACTTTTATTAAAATTGGAACTGGGACCAATTCCTATTCAGAACCCTAAGGGCCAATACCTTAAGAAATAAAATCGACAAGTGAGACCTCATCAAATTAACTAGCTTCTGAAAAGCAAAAGAAACTATCAAGAGAGAAGGGAGACAGCCCACAGAATGGGAAACTTTGTTTGTCAAATCTTTATCCAACAAAGCCATAATACGCAGAATCTACTAGGAATTCAAACATGGCAAAAGGAAAAAACAAACAAACAACCCCTTTAAAAAGTGAACAAAAGACATGAATAGACACTTCTCAAAAGAAGATATTCGCGCAGCCAACAGACACATGAAAAAGTACTCATCCTCACTCATTATCAGAGAAATGCAAATCAAAACCACATTGAGGTACCACCTAATCCCTGAAAGAATGGAGATCATTAATAAAACAAACAACAACAGATGCTGGCGAGGATGTGGAGAAAAACGAACGCTTCTACACTTCTGGTGGAAATGCAAACTAGTACAACCTCTTTGGAAGACAGTGACAGTGTGGAAGACAGTGTGGTGATTCCTGAAAGAACTAGAAATTGACCTTCCATTTGACCCAGCAATTCCCCTATTGCGAATATACCCAGAGGAACAGAAATCATTCCTCAAAAAAGATACCTGTACATGTATGTTTGCTTCAGTTCTATTCACAATAGCAAAACATGTAACCAACCGTGTTGACCATCAAAGCTGGACTGGATTAAAAAAATTTAGTACATATACACGATGGAATATTATGCAGCCATAACAAGAGACAAATATATGGACTTTGTAGCAACCTGGATGGATTTGGAGTCAATCATACTTAGTGATTTATCAAAGAAACAAAGAAAATTCCATATGTTCTCACTCATAAACGAACTTTGAACAATTATTATGCTATAAGAAAGTGGGATTGGCAGTAGTGGGAAACTGTCAGGGGAGGGGTGTGGGATTGGCAGTTGAGGGAAACTGCTAGGGTAGGGAAGGGAATAACTCATCAACAAGGGTTCCTGCATGATCAATGTTTGTATACTTAGCCCTGGCATGTACCCCACATCTTTATAATAAAATAAACAAACAAATAAATAAAAATAGTCATTGTAGTAATAACATCTAAGTTCTAGTTCCAAATAATCCCTTATCACTGAAAAGGTAAAGTAGAAGCAATACTCAATTTTTAATGAAATACAGAGGACAACAAAGGATAACAAAATGCAGGAGTGCTGGAGCAGATTCTGAATTGTATACTCTGCCAAATTACTATGTATAAGTGAAAATGGAAATATCTTCAGTGTCTGGGAACTACAGAAGATAGGACTGATTTAGTGGAAAATCTACCTCACATGGCCCCAAAAGAAAAAGTAGGTTTGAGGAGATAGACCACAGAATAATTTCATTTGGAATAATAAATTTTAGGAACATATAGTTTTCTCATTGAACTAACATTCGCATAGCATGAAATTAACCATAAAGCAATTTAAAGTGTATAATTTATTAGCAGGGAGGACATTCACAGTTCTGTTTAAAACAATGTTTATCTTATTTGAACACATTTTCTTGATGACAATTGTGAACCACATTCCCATTAAGCAGTCTGTGAGCCAGCCCCAACAGACCCAGACTCAGAGACTGACCCTGAGGGCTCAAACTTGGGCTAGCAATAGTAGGTTGCTATTGTGGACTCAGTCTCTGGGCCAGTCCTCATGGGCACAAGCTGCAAGCATGCTCTTGAGAACCGAGGCTCCAGGTACATCCCCATAAAACCCAGTCAACAGGTCCACCACAGCATAGCCTGATCCCAAGCCTGCCCCTTTGACTGCAAAACCAGGCTTCCACACCTGCTGACAAATGCACAAGGCCAGATTCCCACAAATGCCAGCAACAAACCGACCTGAAGAACCTTCTACATGGCTCACTGAGAATCTTTAGGTAGACTGATTTGCAAAAGAATTTCCCTTATGAAACTTCTCTGTAGATACTAGAATATGATTTCTTCAACTGTATAGATACCTACGCTTGGCCATGGGGATAATGAATAACCAGGAAAACATGACACCACCACAGAAATAAAAAAGGCACCAGGAGGTGACCCTAAAGACAGGTACAGATATATAAACTGACTGTATAATAGCTTAAAACAATCAATGTGGCTGGGCTAGGTGGCTCAACTTGTCATTCCAGCACATTGGGAGTGGATTGCCTGAGCCCTAAAGGTTGAGAGTAGCCCAGGCAACTGGATGAGGCTTCCTCTCTACAATAAATAAAAAATTATCTTGGCATGGTAGCTCGTGCCTGTATACTTTCAGTTACTTGGAAGACTGAGGCAGAAGAATTGCCAGTGTCCAGCAGGTCAAGAATGCCACTACAACTCAAAAATAATTGTGATAATCAATGTACAAAATTTCAATGAGTTAGAAGAGAATAAGGTCAGATATGTACCATTTGAGTGAAAGGAGAAGTTAAAGTTTAGAATCTTTGCCTATAATAATAATTGTGTTGTTATCATCTTAAACAGACTGTTATAACTATAAGATGCTTATGTAAGCCTCATGATAATTACACATTTAAAAATTGGCAGTAGGTATGTGAAAGATAAAGAAAAAGAAACGCAAATATGCCATTAAGAAAATATTGTCAAATCACTAATGACACAGTAAAAGCAAAAATTCAGAATAAATGAACTACAAAACAATCAGAAATAAACAACATGGCTGTGGTAGTTCCTTACCTATAATTACTTTCAATGTAAATGAATTAAATTCTCCAATCAAATGATACAGACCAGATGGCTTTCCAACAGAATTCTACAAAACATACAAGGAGGAACTGATACCAATCCTATTGAAAATATTTCAGGCAATTGGTAAGATGGAACTCTCCCCAAATCATTTTATGAAGCTAACATCACATTGATACCCAAGCCAGGTAAAGAAAGAGAGATACAGGCCAATATCATTGAAGAATATAGATGCTAAAATTCTCAACAAGATCCTAGCAAACTGGATTCAACATATCTCAAAAATAATCCACCATGATCAATCCGGTTTCATCCTCGGGATGCAACACTTGTTCAACATTCATAAGACCACAAAAGTAATTAAATACATCAACAGACATAAAAAAACCCCATATGATGACATCATTAGATACAGAAAAAGCTTTTTATAAAACCCAACATCCCTTCTTGATTAAAAAAAACCTCGAACATATACGTATAGATGGAACATATCTTAAAACAGGAAGAGCCATCTGTGAGAAACCCACAGCCAGCATCTTGTGAAACAGACAGATTGGAACCATTTCCCCTGAAAACTGGAACAAGACAAGGATGTCTACTCTCACCCCTCCTGTTGAATATAGTTTTGTAAGTTCTAACTAGAGCCATCAGAGAAGAGAAGGTGATCAGGAGTATCCAAATAGGAAAAGCTGAAATCAAGCTATCCCTCTTTGTAGGCAAAATGATTCTATACCTCAGAAACCCAAGAGAACCTTCAAAAACCTCCTTGAACTGATAACGAACCTTGGCAAAGTCTCAGAGTATAAAAGTGTAAAAGACAATCTGATTTCTATGCAATAATAATAAACAAACAGAAACCCAAATAAAAAGCCCAATTCCATTCATAATAGCCACAAAAAATACCTTGGCATCTTCCTAACCAGAGACGTGAAAGACTTTTACAATGAAAACTTCAAAACACTGCTCAAAGAAATCAAAGATGACACAAACAAGTGAAAAAATCCATGCTCATGGGTTGGAAGAATCAATATTGTTAAGATATCAATTCTGTCTAAGGCAATGTACCGATTTAACGCAATGCCCATGAAACTACCAGCAACATTCTTCTCAGACCTAGAAACAACAATACAGGGATTCACATGGAAACATTAATGATCACGATTAGCCAAAATGATCCTCAGTGAAAAAATCAAAACAGAAGGTATCACACTACCAGACGTTAAACTTTATTATAAAGCTACAATAATCAAAACAACCTGGTACTGGAACAAGAACAGGCATATAGACCAATGGAATAGAATTGAGATTCCAGAAGTAAAACCTCAATTTCTCAACCAACTCATCTTTGACAAAGCCTCCACCACTAACCACTGGGAAGAGGACAACCTATTCAGTAAATGGTACTAGGAAAACTGGCTAACCACATGCAGAAGATTGAATCAGGATCCCTTACCTATCTCCACACGCAAAAATAAACTCCAAATGAGTTGGAGACCTAAATGTAGAACCTCAAACTATTAGAACCTTAGAAAATGCAGGAGACACCCTTCTGGAAATTGGAACTGGCAACCAATTCCTTATCAAAACCCAAGTGCCCATGTCATAAGAGATAAGATAGACAAATGGTACATCATCAAACTGATAAACTTCTGCAAAGCCAAAGAAATCATCAAGAGAGCAGAGACAGCCCACAGACTGGAAAAAAATATTTGCCAACTCTATGTCTGACAAAGTTCTAACATCTAGGATCTACAAAGAAATCAAACGTGCTGAAAAGAAAAAATAAACAGCCCCATTACATAGTGGGCAAAAGATAAGATATCTTCTCAAGAGAAGATATGCAAGAAGATATGCAAGCAGCCAACAGATACATGAAAAAAATGGTCAGGCTCACTAGTCATCAAAGAAATGCAAATCAAAGCTAGAGATATCGCCTAACTACAGTCAGAATAGTCATCATCAATAACTCAAAAAATAACAGATGCTAGATAGGATGTGGTGAAAAGGGAACACTTCTACACTGTTGGTGGGATTATAAACTAGTACAGCCTCTGTGAAAAACAGTATGGTGATTATTAAAAGTTCTAAAATCGACCTTCTGTATGACCCCTACTGGGAATATACCTGAAAGAACTCAAATTTAACTCTATAAAAAAGACACCGGCACATGTATGTTTATTGCAGCATTGTTCACAACAACAATAAAATGGAACCAACCATGTTGCCCATCAAAAGAGGAATGGATAAAAAAAGTGGTACATATACATAATGGAATGTTAAGCAGCCCTAAAGAAAAACAAAATGAACTTCACAGCAACCTGGACGGACATAGAGTCTATAACACTGAATGATCATTCACAGAAAAAAAGAACGGAGTATCACATGTTCCCATTCATAAGAGGACCTTGAACAACTATCGTAATACTATAAGAAAAGGATTTACAGTAGTGGGATACTGCTGGGGGTGGGGGGCGGGGAGGTGGCATTGGCAGTACTGCCTCAGAATGGGAGCACACCTCACCAGCAAGGGTACCTGAACAACGATTATTTATATACCTAATCCTGAATTGTACCCCACAATTTTAAAATAAAATATTTTAAGTTAAAAAAAGAAATAAAATTGACAAATAAAAATGTATATATTCTTGATGTAAAACAGAAAATGACACAGAGTGACTGAATTAAATATATATGACCTGATTCTTCAGCCTAGAGAAAACAAACTTTAATTTTTTCTTTGTTTTGTGTTGGGGTCTCACTTTTGCCCAGGCTGGTATGCAGTGGCACTATTGTGGCTCACAATAGCCTCAAATAACCAAACTCAGTCAATCCTCCCACCTTACCCTCTCAAATAGTTTGGACTACAGATGTGAACCACCATGCCCTTCTATTTTTTTTTTTTTTTGTAGAGACGAGTCCTTGCCATGTTGCCTAGGCTGGTCTTGAACACCTAGGCTCAAGAAAACTTCCTGTCTTGGCTTACCATAATTCTGAGATTACAGGCATGAGCCACCACACCTGGACAAAACTCAATTTAGTTTTAAGAATGCTAATAATCCGAAAGAAAAGAGGTGGAGCAAGTTATTTCATGAAAATGACAATCAAAAGACAGCAAGCGTAGCTATATTGATATCAGAGAAAATACACTTTCATTCAAAAATTATGACAAGAAACAGATTATTATGATGGGGTCAAATAAACAAATCACACTGGCTCAGGTCAGTGGCAAGTGCCAGTTTCTGGAAAAGTCAGATCCATAAGTCAATCTCCCAATTCCCAACAGAGAGCTGTGATTGCAGGGCCCCAGAAGGAAGGAGAGGGGTTGAAGATTTCAACACAGAACTTGTCTAATCAGGTGTATCGGGGAAGCACTGAACAAGAGCGGCCTTGGACACAGGGTGAGAGGAAGGGGAATGTGAGAAGGGAGATGGGGATTGAAAGGAAACAAAGAAACAGAACGCTGTGTTATAGTTGAGAGGAGAAAGAGACTTGCAAAGGAGTGGGGTCAGGGCAGTCATGATGAGTGACAGACACAAAGGGAAACTCTTGGAGTCAGGAGACTGACAGATCAAGAAGATACTGGGATGTGGCACCACCATTCCCAAAGCCCATCTGTGATGATGTCTGCATCCAGCAGGGGCAATGTTCCCTCAGGCTCATGAAGTGAACAGTCAATATGGGCTCCTGGTTTCCTTGGGCTTCAGGGCAACGCTCAGAGTCTTGGAACGCTGCTCCTGGTCCTGGGGTCTATATCTTGGTGGTTGCTTTCATGTCTCCATCACTGAGGTCCCTTCTGGGACCCCTGCTGTCTGTGCCAAGCTTCTACTAGAATCACCAACAGAATTAACACCACCAGACAGGCCAGGCCCATGTGGACATTGTGTCCCACTCTGTAGATCTGGAGGATGAGGGCTGAAAGCAGAAAAATGGTAGTCACTTACAATAGACAAGACAGTCCAGCCCAGGGACCCTGAATCAGAAGTGCTTTCCTGGCCAGAACCTGCCTCACTCCCAGCAATTCCCTTGGAATTGCAATTCTAGGTGGCTTAACTGTTGTGCTGCTGGTTGCTATGACTGTGGCGTTGACTTCACTGGAGTTTCCTAGGAGTGAGAAAGGATGGTGAAGCCACACTAAGATCCCCACGTTTACAACTCCCAGGTCTCACAGTCAACAAGAGGGTCCCCAACGCAGGGGAGGCTAGAAAATGTATACCTGCCAATGACCAAACTCAGTTAGGATCTAGGGTGAGTCTCACTCTTTCTTCTATCTAACATTCCCTAGAAGTAAACTAAAAGAACAACAAGTCTTCTGTACTTATGAGGATGAAACTGGTTCTCTAAGCCTGGTGCATGCCCAACCAGTTCACTGCTAGAGGCATGACTCCTGCTACCATCAGTGTGGTGGGATGAGGCTGAGACTGCAGGATTGGACACTGTCCCTCATGTACTTTCAACCTGGAGTTCACTGACCTGTCTCTGAAGTGAGGACTGGGACTCAGAGGGGTTAGGGTTGCCTCTGTTCTTTCCAATTCATCCCAGTCCCTGTATCTTCTGAGTCACTTTAGTGCATATCCCATCCCTCCATTCACAGTTTCAAATAACAGAATATAAGCATCTTGAGAAAAGAATAAAAAATGGGATAAATTTGGGATGAACTTTGCGTGTCCATGTCTAAGAGGGGAAGGGTGGATTCTGTTCACCTGTCCCTTGGTTTATCTCTTCCATCTCAATATTTTAGGGTCTTATGGAGACATTGTCCTGAGCACCAGGGAAGTGGACTCTGGAAGCTTATGGGACTGGGTGGGGTCTGCTTGTGAGATTATTAGCCCTAGTGGGTTCCTAGGAGCTGACCTCCCATGTGAATGGGAATGGTCAGAACTCTACGATGTGTATCTCTAAGACTTCAGTCTACAGAACCATAGGATGTCACTCTACCTTCAGGGGGTCAGATTAATGAGCCTCACAGACAGGGAGAAAGTTACAGAAGGTCCAAGACCACCAAGTACATGGGTACAGGAAGAGGAAGGAAAGGAACAGCCAAAAGAGGCCTCATACTGGGCTCTCTATCTCTTAGAAGGTTCCATTCAAATGCCTGAAAGAGAAGAATATATTGGAGGCAAAGCAGACCGCTAGACAAATTGGAGACCCAGTTTGTGGGCAATTAATCACACCGACAGGGAGGAAGCTATGGGTCTGAGGGAAAGGTGAGGTCTCAGCCTGGCCACTTCTCAGCCTTTACGCCTGTCAGGATCCTCTTCCCTTCACTGAGGCAACATCCCCTTAAAGGGCTAGTGATGTACAGTCCATAGTTCCTTAAAGGGAGCAGGTGGCGTCTGTTTTTATCATAGTGATCTGTATAGAGTTTGTAGTGTTTTAACATTGTACCGACACATCTGTACAAATGTATAGATATAATAAGCCCACAGTGATTTGCACACAGAAACATACAGACACACACATATACACAGACATCATTGATACATGGGTATGTAAAGAAATACATATTAAAGGTTACATATGGTGTTTATTTATTTCATAGTTGTCTTTCTAGAGTTTGCCTATTTTAAAACTGTACCTATGAGTTGATATGCAGATATATGTAGATATAGACACATACAGGCACACACCCAGAGACACTGCACTCACTTTCCCTCGATACTTCCTTTCTCCTGTTCTTGTCTCATGTTTTCTCCCCAGAAGGCCACCTCCCCAAGGGACACACACATCCTGATTTCCCAGGGCAGTCATGGTGCAGTGGGCTTCTGTAGTAACTAATGCCACCATATGCTGTCACTCTCCCAGTGGTGGATGCCAAGGTTCTGCTCTTGTTGACCCAATGGGGATTACAGGGGAGTCCTCCCATGGAAAGAGTGGAAATGGCTAGTCAAAGACCTGACTCTGGAGTCTGGCCATCTCAGGTTTTGGGGTCTTTCAATATCATTGCCTCATTTTCTTTCCCCAAAATATGGATGAGAAGATACTCTTCTTTGTGGTATCATCAAGAGGAAATCCTGCCCCTGGGCCAGGCAGAGTCCCATTTATGTTGTTATTGGTGTCCAGGTGTTGGGACCTTAGAGAATGTGAAGACTAGACCACCAAAACCCCCAATCTGTCTCCAAGCAGGGCAGAACCAAGAACCTCCCCATCCCAGTTCCCAGTCCAGAGCTCCCCAAGTGTAGAAGCTCCAGGCTGATGCCTCCGATACTTCCTCACCAGTTCAAAGTTGAGGGAGCTGAGAATCCCTTGGGCTCCTGTGAGCAAGCAGGAGAAGGGCTGAGAGTCAGAGCTCACCTGTCTCTTCCTGCTCATCCTGGATCCAACCTCCCACAGCATCCACCGAGGGCCTCCTCGCCCCAGTTATAGATAAGGCACTAAAGACTACCCAGAAAGAAACAGGGACACCTGGGGACACAAAGAAGACACTCTCTCTGCTCCCATAGTGCCAAGGGGCTAGAAATTCCCTTAGAAGATCCTCCCACCCCATACATTAGCACAAGCCAGCTTGTTCCTGCTCCAGGGACTAAGTGTGTGTAGAAGGCACCTTCTAACCTGAGCAGGGGTCAGAGGGTACTTGAAGCTAAACTCACAGAGGCGGCCACTGTGACAAGCATGGATCCCCAGATTACTGGGGTAATGTCACAGGACTAGGATAAGCTAGGTAAATATGTCTCATAATCAACAATGAGGGCAAACTCAGGTCACTGCACATCTAACCCATGTGATATGTGAATCACAGCAGAATAAAGAGAAAAAAATTAGACAGGAGACTCAGCTTTGATTAAAAGAATGTCCACTTTCTCCTGTCTAGGGGATTGAACTTCCTCCCTCTACCTGACTCCAGGTTATCTTGAGACTGACAGCACAGTAAGGCACAGATGGTCCCAGCACAGTTTCCCCCCAAGATAGCATACCATCCTGGTGAGAAGTCACACCTGGGCTCATGTCCAGCCCAGGAGATATGGACCTCGCTAGAGGGGATACATCACCTGGGGCTGTGGCAGGTTCTGGCTCAGGGGAAAGGTATAGGAGTTGGAAAGACTTTAGTGAAGAGACCCTTGTTCCTTTAAAGGAGTTGTCCCCCCACCCAATCTCAGGAATCCACACCTCCAGTCATGCTGGGCCAGCTCTGTGACCACCCAATGCAGGGCTTGAGTGTCCAGGCCATCCATGGTGTTCATAAGAGACCAGGGCTCCAGAGACTCAAGCCAGTGTGAGGGCAGAGGGATGTGTGTGCAGCAGAAGAAGAGGGCTTGGGAATCAGGAGGAGATCAGGAGGGCTTCAGACTGATGAGGCAACTGGGATAGGGTCCAGGGACCTGGGATCAAGCTGAGGCAGAGCTGAAACTGGGATGGGGGCGCTGGTGATATCCTTACCTGTCACCACCACCAGCTTCAGGTATTCACTGGTCTCAGACCACTTGAGGAACTTATAATAGACACAGCGATAACACCCAGCATCATCTTCAGTTACTGAGTCAACAGGGAATCTGACCTCTGTTTTTGATGGACTGGGTAGAGGCATGATATCCTTGAACTTAAAATTTCCACATATGGACCAAAATTCCTTTTCCAGACCGAATCTCTCAATGTGATCTGGGCCCCAGCACACGAAGGTAACAGGCTGTCCCCATGGTATTACAGCGCTTGGCTCAGGGAAGATGGAGGGTCTGGGCTGGACCCCTAAGGGAGAAGCAATGCAGTGTCTCAGGGGAAAGTGGCCTTCCCGTTCTTGTGAAGAACAGAAAGGAAATAATGCAAACACTGTGTAGCCTCCCCACACCTGCACTTTATCTCCTCATCTGAATCCACACTTTTCAACTGAGTGCAGGGCATTATCGGACAAAATACTGTACTTGACAACTCTAGGATTTGTTCTGTGCAGCCTTTCTCTCTGACAGTGCCTATTTCCGTTAGATGCAGACTTCCTTGTGAGATTTCCTGGAAGAGAGCACAAAGGGAAGCAATGTTCCCAGGAAGGGCTTTTGTAAAAAAACAAAACAAAAATCTTCTTTTTTCTCATCTTCTGGCTTACAAACAGGTGTGATGGCTAGAGCACCAACAGCCACCTTGCATTAAGAGGTGACCTTAGTGCAAGTGCAGAAGGAGGAACCCTCAATCCTGGTGACATCCTGAAACTGCCACATGATCTATGGTGGGGCTTCACGTTAGGGGAGAAGATGTCTCCCATGAGATGTGGGCAGATGTGAGAACGTTTAGAAAGTTCGAATCAACAGGATTCTGTGGTTGATTAAATGTGAGTCAACACTGAGAAGAATTGAGAACGACTGTCCACTATCTGATCCTGGACCCATGATGGTCACTGGGAGAAGAAAGCTGAGTGGGGGTTGCCGAGAATCAGTTTTGTGTGGGAGAGATGCATAGGGCCAGTTTTGGATATGCTGAACCCAAGAATCTGGAAATCAGTTGTTGATATCTTGCAGAACTTTAGAGCGGTCAGAAGACCCACAAAGGGTGTTCATGTGGAGTAACTTGGGACTGGGTCATTCCCACCGCCAGCATGACTCCAACCAGAGTGGCCCTTGTGTGGGAGGGTTAGGAATCTCACAGATGTCACGCACCCTTCTGTGTGTAGACAGTCTATCCCAGGCAGAGCACTGGAAGAGAAGCCCCTGTGAGACAACACCCACTGCTGGGTGCCCTTAGACAGGAAACAAGGGTCCGTTTGGGGGTGGAAGAGGTTTTGTTTCCTGGAATCTTCAAACCACCTCTATCAGACCTCAATCTCAGCAGTGGTTTCCTTTCTCTGTAGTAGGGTTCATAGCAGCCCTACAGTGGCCCTTTCAACCGATATGACCTCAGGCGTTCATGTATGGGACCTGTCTCTACTCTAAAACTGAATAATATACCATAGACCTCATATTTCTCCATGGTTGGCTCAGACCAGGTGAAACCAAACAGGCAGGTGTCTACAGGAGGCAATCATTATCCCCAAGAACTCAGCACGTTCTTGATAGGGCCTGCACTCCCAAACTGTTTACTCCCTTTGTCTTTAAGTTCCCCCCTTTTCTTCCCAGACTCACTGAGACCCAGGAGGATTGTGGGATGGGGGGAGACATGTCCAACCTTTCCAGTCGCCTTTGTCCCTGTGCCATGTTGTGATGAGTGTACAGGAGATGCTCACAGAGCCCAGCCGTGAGTCTCAGTGTCCACTGTCAACAAGAAGATGGGGCTTGAGTCGAGCTTCCCCTCAGTGAACCACAGGGATGTCTTCACTTCTAGAAGTGGTTTCTAGTGAAACAGTCATTATAATCAGGTTAAAGCCATGTCCAGGTGAAACTCCACATTGTTAACTTGTGATAGAGGGATGAATGAGACATATCCTAGGAGACACTTGATAACAGACAGATGGGTGTCTAATAGAGGAGGAGAGGCTGGGAAACTCACTGGCTCACGTTCACAACAGGCTGATGGTTCTCAGGAAATGCATTTCTGCACAAACCCTTAAACCTCTTACATTTGAAAGGGAACAATAAAATCTTCCTGATACCAGTTTACAAGGGGGAGGGCAAAAAACTCAGAATTGGACAGTGGGCCCCTTGTAGTACAGGCCTCCCCCACTAGGTAAGTGTTTTAGGAAACATCAGCATCCGTGTACCAACTAGTATTGTGGTGAGAGGCTGTGTTCTGCTTCAGTGAATTTTGTTTGGAGATTATTTCTGTGTGTTTGCCCATTTCATGATGGGTGATTTATGAGCTCACCTGCCCACACCATATTGAGTGTTCAGTAGGTTTTGACCAAAAACATTCTGACCCCTGTGCCCTACCTTCTTTATCCATCTGATCTCCACCTGGGAGACTTTTCCCCTCTGATTAAAACAATCCTCAAAGGGGAATATTCTGCCAATGTGGAAGAGACAAAACAAAAAAACAGCAGAATCACTTACAGGTATCCAAATTGATGACTTCAAAAACGATTTCAAACACTGGAAAAAGTGTCTTTATAGGTGTATTGCACCAAATGGAGAGTATATTGAAGTTAAATGAGGTATACACATGTAAAAATACAGACACAATTGTTTATAAATAAATTATGGGTTCTCTGCATCCCCCCTCATATTATCCTATCTGTGAGGGACACACAGTGCAAAGATTCCAGGCACACTGAAAGGATGTTCTCTCCTGGTTTCTTGAATGCTCTCCAGGGAATTCTTCACCCTAGGTGGCTATAATGTCTCTTTCCCTCCCCCTCTGGACCCCATGATGCTGGGCTTTGATTGTGATATCTGAACCTTGCTCTCTCAGCTGGACTCTGGTTAGACCCTGTCACTAAGGGGGTGCCAAATGGAGGTGCAGGATTCAAGGAGGGGGCAAGATATAGCCAATGTGATGCTCTCAAATATCCCAGTTCCAAACAGAAATCCCTTGACTCTACAGATGTGAATGACTAAAGAAAAAATGACTTGTGCCAACATTGATGGGCAGGGCTTCTTGGGCTGCAGAGTATGCAGACACCCAGATAGGTCTGAGATGGTGGTTGACTCTTGTCTGAAATCCAGATTGGCCTTCTTGAGTTCATCAGTGGCCCAGAACATGGGCTTTATGATGAGGGAGGGGTGGCATTGTGACTCTAGCCCTGATGACATGAAGCATTTCCATTATGCTTTTCTTTTGGCATTTATGGAAGTCTACACCTTCCTACAGGTCACTCAGATCTCAGGGGCTTTCTAATTTTTCTTGGCTCTTAAAGCTTCTCCAACAGCTGTAAAGATTTTTACATTTGAGTAGACTCTTCTTCTTTTCACATTTTCTGTCTTTTAGGGCACATGCCATCAGAATTCTGTTTGATTCTGCAATCTCCAATGGCCTCATCTGGTACTGTAAGTTATGTTCTCACAGTACGGACTATGGACCTCACTTCGCTCTGGAGCTCCTGAGGCTGACAGTCACCTCCCATGTGAGGGGCTGCCCCCAAGATTAGGGTGTGGAGCAAGAAATAGGGATATAGAGGGAAGTGTCTGAGACTTCTTAGAGCTGCAGTCCAGGGAATGACTGACAGATGCCAGGAGCACCAGGTGGACCCCAGGCAGAGCTGGGGTCTTAAGAGATATATTTCCTCATTGTCTTGAATCATTAAGCTTTAGAGGAGGAGAAGAGTTCCACAGTGCTAACCATGGTGTCCTCCTGTGACTGCGTGGGCTCAGCCTTTCAAAGGGAACTGACCTGTGGTTTTCCCAAACTTTGCTCTGATGCCAAAGAGAGACATAGTCCCAGTGTTCACTTTTTCCAGAATAGAATCAAGTTCTCAGGTCTGTGATCCCTCCATGAATTAAGACTCATGTGCTTTGTGATTTCAGAACTTAACACCCTCCCCAAATTATGTTCAGACTTTATGCACTTTGCAAAGATACTCTTCTTGACTACACTCAGCTCAAATTCTCTTGGACTATTTCATAAGTAGCCATGACCTAATTTATAGCCATGTGTTTCATATAATTTTGCTTAATTTTAGCAAGAATACTGTTAAATCATTTTAACTCTAGATATCTGATCACTCTTGATATCTGATGACATCAGGTGATGTCTGGTCATCCTGCTGTGCCTCCAGCAAGAATCGTGCTATGTGTGGCAATTTAGGTTTTAAAATAATATCCATCAGTCACTGTCTTCAAGAGATTCATTTAACTTCTAACAGTATGTGTAGGCTCAGTGTAACTGAATGGAGAAAGGTTGACCATTCAAACAGAAAAAAAAACAGGGTTTATCATTCTTGTATCATTTCAACCAGACTTCAAACCAATAATTGAAAAAAGATAAAGAAGGATGTTACATAATGACAAAAGGGTCAATCCAACAAGAAATACACACTATTCTATACATAATGCATTCAATTTTGGAACATCCAAATTTATTAAACAGTTATTACTAAAACTAAGAGAAGACTTAGACAGTCACACAAAAATAGTGGGAAATGTATACCTCATTAACATCATTGGAGAGATGATAGAGGCAGAAAATTATCAAAGACACTTGAAATTATAGTCAACACTTGATCAATTTGACCTTATGGAGGTCTACAGAATACATATGTTTCTTTTCTGCATATGGAACATAATCTGAGATTGACCACATGCTCAGTCATAAAGCAAGTCTTAGAAATTATACAAAAGAACCAGGCTCAGTGGCTCAGCCTGTAATCCTGCACTTTGGGAGGCTGAGGTGAGTGGATTGCCTGAGCCCGCAGGTTTGAGACCTGCCTGGGCAACTTGGCAAGACCTCATCTTTACAATAAATCAAAAAATTAACCAGGCATGGTAGTGCACGCCTATAGTTCCAGCTACTGGAAGGTTGAGGCGGAAGGATCGCTGGAGCCCAGCAGGTTGAAGCTGCAGTAGCTGGGAGTGGCCACTGCACTCCAGTCTGGGTGACAGAGTGAGAGTCCAACTCAAAAAAAAAAAAAGAAATTATAAAAAAGGAAATCATACCCATCATCTTCTGAATCCACAGTAGAATACAAATAAAGATCAATACCAAAAGTAACACTCAAAAAACACACAAATACTTGGAAACTAAACAATTCTGTAATCATTTTGGGGTGAACAACAAATCAAGAGAAATTTAAAGAATTTTCTGAAACAAATGGCTATAAGAGCACAATATACCAAAACCTATGGGATATTGACAAAACAGTGCTAAGGGGAAAGTTCAAAACACTAAATGTCAACACTAAGAAGAAAGATCTTAAATATACAACCTTCCATCCCACCTAAGGGAACTAGTGAGCAATAACAAGCTAAACACAAAACTAAGAGAAGAAAAGTAATGAAAAATCAAAGCAGAATTAAATTAAATAGAAACTGAAAAAAATACAAAAGATCAATGAAACTAATGAATGGTTATTTCACAGAACAAACAAGATTTATAGACCACTGGCCATAATAACAGAAGAAAAAAATTAAATAAGCTCAATAAGAAACAAAAAGGTTACATTACAAATCAATACCACATAAAGACAAAATTATCAGAGATGATTTTAAGCATCCACATGCATGTAAACTAGAAAGCCTAAAGAAAATGGATAAATTACCAGAAACACAAAGATTCTTACCATTTAAACAGAAAGAAATCAAAATTATAGACAGATCAATAAAAGTCAAGAAGTCAAATATGTAAAAAAATTATACTAATCCAAAAGTCCTGAATCAGACACACTCACAGGGAAATTCTCTGAGATATGCAAGAAAGAGCTTGTACCAATCTACTTACACTAGTCTAAACAATCAAGAAGGATGGTTTCCTTCTAAAATCATTATTTGAAACCAACATCAGTCTGACACCACAATCTAGTAAAGACAAAGAAGGAACACTACAAGTCCATGTGTTTGATGAACATAGATGCAAAAATCCTCAACAAAATACTTGCAAACTGCATTCAGCAGGACATAAAAACGATCCTTCATCATGATTAGATGGCTTTTATTCCTGGGATGCAATGTTAGTTCAACATAGACAAATTAATACATATAATCTACTACTTAAACAGAAAAAAACCCCCAAAAACATATTTTTAAAAAATTTAATCAACTCCCACTTATTTATTTTTGTTGCATTTGCATTTGCTTTCTGGGTTTTAGCCATATATTTATTTGCCTAGGCTGTTGTTCATTAAAGGTTTTCATAGGCTTTCTTCCAGGATTTGTATGTTTTCAGGTCTGACATTGAAGTCTTCAGCACGTCTGGAGTTAATTTTTGTATATAGGGAGAGATAAAAATCAAGCCTCATTTTTCTACATATTTCTACTCAATTTTCATAGCATCATTTGTTGAACAGGGCGTCCTTTTCCAATTGTATATTTTTGTCTGCTATATCAAAGATCAGTTGGTTGTAGGTAATTTGGCTTATTTCTGAATTTTCTATTCTGTTCCTTTGGTCCATGTGTCTAATCTTGTACCAGTACCATACTGCTTTGTTTACTACAACCTTCTAGTATAATTTGAATCCAAGTAATGTGATGCCTCCTGCTTTGTTATTTTTGCTTCGAATTGCTTTGATAATTCTGGCTCTTTTTTTTGGGGGGGGGTGAAGGGTTCCATATAAATTTTAGAATTGTTTTTTCTAATTCTGTATAAAATGATGTTGGTAGTTTGATGGAAATTGCACTGCTTGCACCCGTAGATTACGCTGGATAATATGGTCATTTTAATAATGTTGATTCTTCCAATTCATGAGATGAGATTTTTTTCCCCATTTCTGTTGTGCCCTCTGTGATTTATTTTATCAAAATATGTGGTTCTCCTGGTAGAGATCCATCACCTCCTTGGCTAAATATATTCCTAGGTATTTTAGCTTTTTTGCTAAAGCTTGATTTGATTCCCAGCTTAGCCACTCTTGGTATATAGAGAGCTACTGATTTATGTGTGTTTTGGTTTTCAGTATCCTGAAACTCTACTGGATTCATTTATCAAGCCCAGTAGTCTTTTTAAAGGAGCCTTTAGGATTTTCTAGGAATAGGATCATATTGTGAGCATGCAGAGATAGTTTGCTTCTTTTTCAATTTGGATATTCTTTACTTCTTTGTCTTTCCTTGATCATTCTGGGTAAGACTTCCAGTTGTATGTTGAATAGTAGTGGTGAACATGGACATCTTTGCTTTGTTCCAGTTCTGAGGGGAAATGTGTTCAGCTTTTCTTCATTCAAGATGGCATTGACTGTGGGTTTGTTATGTATAACTTTTACTAATTTGAGGAATTCTCCCTCTAAGCCAATTTTGCTGAGGGTTTTTTAAATCATCAAGCGATGCTAAATTATATCAAATGTCTTTTCTGCATATATTGAAATTATTGTAAGGTTTTTGTATTTAATTTTATTTAAAGAATCATGTGTATTGTTCCAGATATGACACATACACACTGGTACAGTCTTCTGGCATGTGAGATCATGTATTCAGTGTAAAAACCAGCCTTGCTGCTGGAGTCTTTGGGGGCTTGTGTACTCAAAAGTTGAGAAGCCCTCACTTTATACAGATGCTAGACCCTAGTCCCCCCAGGGATTCATGACATTAGATGGTCACAGCAATCCTATCGGTGACCCTGGGGTCAGAATCATCTCAGATGTTGCACTGGGGAGGGTCCTTGGAAAGGAATTTGAGCTGGAGTTCTGAGGGGTGTCTTTCTCCCTCTGTTTCCCCAGCTGTTATTCCAAAGCCCCTGCCAGACTGGTCATTATCAGCCCAGATTCACTGTGACCTCAACCCCTGCCCAAAACTACCTATGTGGATTCATTCCACTAAAGAATGCAGCCTGAGGTAGACTAATCTGCCTGTGTTGATACTATAGGCCCCATACAATACAATACAGCTCTTGTGGAAAGTTCTCGTGAAAGCTTGTCCCTCCATCAATACATAGAAGTTGTTTGAAGCCTGGTCTGATCCCCTGAGAGCTGATGTCACAGGTGAACCTGGGCACATTCACTTGCTTCTCAGGGGTGAAGCCTCCATTTAGTCTTCTAAGTACCTGTGATCTCTCAAGATATCATCACCTAGGAGTGGGGAAGAAACTTTAACACTGTCTCTCATGATCTCCAAATGTTCAGGCAAATTATGACAACTACAGAGCCCAACAAGCTAGAGTCTCCCAGACTTCTCATCAGGAAATGAAGCTCCACCACAATGGCCTCACAGAAAGGGAAACAAGCCCCACTTTAAGACCGCCCTCTCCTCTCCCTGAATGATGAGGATGAGCAGACTGCGGACTTGGGGGATGCTTCAGACCAGATGTGAGTCTATCTGACCTAGCCAAACTCTTCCTGACCAGCCTGACTCCACCCATGCTAAACCCAAACTCAGGGAGTGACTTTTGTCCCAGGACTTGAGACCTGGGAAAGCAGGAGAGGAGTCAACTCACTTTCAGTTGTCATTTTGACCCAGCACTTTATACAGGCTGTGCGACCTGGGGAAAATAACTTTCCTTTTCTGAGTTTCTGTGAATATAGAATGTCTTTCTTCCAGCATCCAGGCAGTGAAATACATTGAGCAATTACCATGACCAGGAAGGGTGCTATGCTCTGAAGATCCATTGATTTTATGGCTGAATTTTCATCAATTTGATTATTCTAGGTTCGCCTTTGGGTGTTTTTCTTGATGACATGTGGATCAATGGACTTAGTACAGCAAGTTTTCCCCCGCCCCAGTGTAGGTGAGCCTTATCCAAACCGTGGATGAATCAAATGACTGAAAAAGCTTGAATGAGTTCTCTCTTACTGCTTGAGCTGGGACATTGGTCTTCTCCAGCCTTCAGACTACAACTTGGATTGGAACTTACACCATAAGCTTTTTATGTACTCCAATTTGCCAATCATTAGCCAATTAGAAGACTTCTCAGTCTTAGTAACCTGGTGGGCCAATACAACCTCTCTCCCTTCCTCTCTCTCTCTTGCTCTCACTCTCTCTTTTGGTGGTGTGTGTGTGTGTGTGTGTGTGAGTGTGTGTGTGTGTGTGTGTGTGAGAGAGAGAGAGAGAGGGAGGGAGAGAGAAAGAGCAAGAGAGCTATAAGTTATATTTTCAAAATATTTTATGATATATTTATTTTTAATTTATTTATTTTTAAAATAATATGTTTTAGCATTTAATTTTTTACTTTAAATATGTGGGGTACAATCCAGGATTAGGTATACAAATGTTCATTATGCAAGTATCCTTGTTGAGGTGTGCACCCCCTTCCCCAGGCTGACTCCGACTACTGCCAATCCTGCTTCCCCGCCACCCTCCCAGCAGTTTTCTGCTACTGCCAATCCTTTTCTTATAGTATTGTCATAATTGTTCAAGGTCCACTTATGAGTGAGAACATATGATACTCAATGTTTTATTCTGTGAAAGATCACACAGTATTATAGACTCTAAGTCCATTCAAGTTTCTACAAAGTTTATAATATTGTCCTTTATGGTTGCATATTATTCTATTGTGTATATGTACCACATTTTTTAATCCAGTCCTCTGTTCATGGGCAACACAGTTGGCTCCATATTTTTGCTATTGTCAACAATGCTTCAATAAGCATACATGTACAGATATCTTTTTCATAGAGTGTTTTGAGTTTCTCCAGCTATATTCCCAGTATGAGGGATTGTGGAATCATATGGAAGGTCGATTTTTAGGTCTTTTAGGAAGAAGCAACCAATTCCTGATCAAAACCCCAAGTGTCCATGCTAAAATATATAAGATAAACAAGTGAGACCTCTTCAAACTGACAAGATTCTGCAAATCCAAAGAAATCATCAAGAGAGTAGAGAGACAGTCACAGACTGGGAAAAAATATTTGCCAATTGTATATCTGACAAAGGCTTAACATCTAAGATCTACAAGGTACCCAAACATGCCAAAAAGAAAAAAAAACAGCCCCATTACAAAGTGGGCAAAAGATATGAATAGACACTTCTCAAAAGAAGATAGATGAGCAGCCAATAGATAGATGAAAAAATGCTCAGCCTCACTAGTCATTAAAGAAATGCAAGTTAAAACTACACTGAGATTCCTCCTAACTCCAGTCAGGATGGCCATCATGAATAACGCAAAAACAATAGATGCTGGAGAGGATGGGGTGAAAAAGGACATTTCTACACTGTTCATTGGATTATAATCTAGTACAGCTTCTGTGGGAAACAGTGTGTCAAATCCTAAAATACCTAAAAATCAACTTGCCATATGACCACACAATCCACCTACTGGAAATGTACCTGGAAAAACTCAAATCACTCTATGAAAAAGATACCTGCACACGTATTTTTATTGCAGCATTGTTCACAATAACAAAAACATGGAAAATGAAAAAATAAAAAAATCATGGAACCTACCATGCTGCTCATTGAAAAAGGACTGGATTAAAAATATACATGATGGAATATTATGCAACCATAAAGAAGGATAAAATCATGAGCTTCACAGCAACCTGAATGGATTTAGAGTCTATAATACTGAGCAATCTATCACAGAAACAAAGAACTGAGTACTACATGTTCTCACTCATAAGTAGACTTTGAGAAATAATCATAATACTATAAGAAAAGGATTGGCAGTAGTGGGAAACTACTGGAGAGTTAGGGAGAGGCAGGATTTGCAGTAGTGGGAATCTGCTGGTGGGGGGAGCACACCTCATCAACAAGGGTGCCTGCATAATGAACATTTGTATACCTAGCCCTGAATTTTATCCCACATTTTTAAATTTAAAAAAAAAATTAAAAATAAATAAATAAAAATAAATTCAGGCCGGGCTCAGTGGCTCAACCTGTAATCCCGTGCCTTTGGGAGGCTGAGGTGAGTGAATTGCCTGAGCCCGCGGGTTCGAGACCCGCCTGGGCAGCGAGACCTCATCTCTACAATAAATCAAAAAATTAGCCGGGCGTGGTAGTGCGCGCCTGTAGTTCCAGCTACTTGGAAGGCTGAGGCGGATGGATCGCTGAAGCCCAGCAGGTCGAGGCTGCAGTGGCCGGGAGTGGCCACTGCACTCCAGTCTGGGCAACAGAGTGAGACACCAACTCAAAATAAATAAATAAATAAATAAAATAAATTCAGGAAAGCATACACCTTACTAAGTAAATCATGTTCATCCTTGTTACGTAAAATATGGTAGTCCTTATATCTCCCATGTAATAATAAGCTGATTGCTCTATTACAAAACTTATTTGGGACATAGAGGCAGTGAGTGATGCTCATGGAATGATTGATCACTTACATTTATTTATTGAGCTCGGCTAGGTCACATCTTTGGCTCCATGTCCATGGGTGGACAATGGGCTTATTATGGAGTTTCTATGATGATAGAGAGAGTCTAGCTGAAGTCAAGCAGCATGGGTTTCATGTCATGAAGGAGAGGCAGGTTTATGGTGCACGGCAGATGCTGATCAGCAGAGTCACAGTTATCACCTGACTGTGCAGTTCAAGTTGTGTGAAGTTGTGGTCCAGCACAAAGTAGAAATGCAGGAAAAAAAGAGAAGAAAGCATAGCTTTTCTCTTGGTCTGGAAATGTGTGTTGTCCTTCTACTAAGCTGTCTATTTTCTGAACTTTCATTTCTTCTGAGCAGTGGAATCAGTCACACCCTGGAGACAATCCTTGACCCATTTCTGGTCTTCAGTGATGCTTGTTCCCTTTCTTGAAACTTCCCTTCCATCCAGTGGTCCTGTTTTCAAGGTTTAGATGTAGTTTTTGTGTTGGAGCTTAATTGTGAAGGGAAAGCTGATCTTTATTTATTTATGTGTAGTTTAGCCACTCCCTGTATTAATTTCAACTTGATTGCCCCATCCCCGAGCCTCAGTTTCCTCTTCTGAGGCTTGGGGTCATGACTCCCATTCATCATAGTGGTTGTGGGTGCCAGCATTACCTGGTTATGAAAGGGGTTTGGTCAGTCTAGTTAATTCCCAGAGCAGATGAGGACCCAAATGATTGGGACATGGGAGAACCTTGATGTTGAACTTCACAACTGAGGTGGATGATTGATGCATCTATTCAGATCCCCTGTTTCCTTATATCACAAAGAAATGCTCAGAAAAAAAATTATATTGCTACAGTCATACACAGAAAAAAAGTTCCCCAACTGCAGAAACATCTGCATTTAAAGAAAATCAAAACCAAGTCACCACAAGTGTCTGAGACAATCAAAGGCCATTAAAAAAAAGTTTTCCATCATTGTGTAGAAAGGAAGAAGAGCCCCGTGGTTCTCACAGACAAGGAGAATGTCAGGGTTCTGTGATAGTCTGGAAACTTTGGCTCCCTGTTTCTTGTGTTTGTGAACAGGCATTGGGCTACCTCTGTTCACTGATCGGAGTTCATGGTCAGCACTGAGACCTCTCCCCTGATCATGTAAAATAGAATTACGACAGTTATGTCAGACGGGGCATCTGTCCCACGTTGAGTGTGAGGCTAGCACTGGATCCATCCCTGCTTGGTATAACACTGAGCAGGCACGACTTTTGGGAGAGGAATACCACCTGACAGGGACAAATAGATCAATCCCCTTTATAGGCCTGTATTATCAGGGCATCCTTTAGCAAATTCCTTCATGAAAGTTCAAGTATTTGGGAGGAGTGTTTCCAACAAAAATGGACAACAAAAATTAATAATTATATGGTAAAAATATTAACAAGTTGATAAATTGTACTGTCTATAATCCACCAAACTGTTAATGATGGTTATCATATCTGAATAAATGGAATATTGGGAATGTATGAAGTCCTTTTTAAATTAAACATGTTTAAATATTTGAAAAACAGGCTGGGAGTGGTGACTGAAGCCTACAATCCCAACAAACTGGGAAGCTGAGATGAGAGGATTGCCTGTGCCCACAGGTTCGAGACCAGCCTGGGCAAAATGGTGAGACCTCATCTCTACAATACATCAAAAAATTAGTTGGGTGTGGTAAGGTGAGCCTGTAATTCCGGCTATTTGGAAGGCTGAGGCGGAAGGATCGCCAGGGCACAGTAGGTGAAGGCTACGGTGGCCAGGAGCTTACCACTGTACTCCAGCCTGGGCAACAGAGTGAGACTCCAACTCAATATATATATATATATATATGTGAAAAATATAAGAGATAATTCCATCTTATATATATATATATAATGGCAAACGATGGGCATTACATAAATGAATTGACATATCCAATGGCATCAACACAACCAATTTATCCATTTCACGAAGGACAAGACATAACTGAAGAGACAATTTTGAAATTGAAAACAGTGTAGAGAGAGTTTTCCAATATGTAGCATAGAGAGATCATAAGTGGAAATTTAAGGCAATTGAAAGAATAGAATGGAAAGAAACAATGTTATATCTTTTTCAGGCATAAGAATAAGAGGGGGAGAATAGTTTCTGACAACAGCTCAAGAAATAAAGATTTGAACAATTTAAAGAAATTGGAAAAGATCATCTACTACTAAGATGCATGCATTTAGTCGTGAAATGTATACCTTGATGCTTCATGGTAAAATGGAGAAAAGTAAGAGTAAATTTGAAAATATATTATAGAATAATTGCATAGTTTATAAGCGGTATTTTAATATTATATGATTTTTAATTTGTTCAGAAATACAATAGAGATAGCCTGAACCTAAAAAAATTCCAACATTGATTTATACCAATTGCTATTAATAGAATGGCATGCTCTTTGACGCTGGATTTCCCAATAGTGAAGATAAAAGTCAGACGATATTGAAAAAAATACCTTCAAGAATAATTGTGAGTGAAGTATTCTATACTCAGACAAATACATAGGGTAAATGAAAAAATTGTCATCAGGGCATATATGTCTTGGCACAACAAGGCCTGGGGCATGATTGACCAATTAGGAACAAGTCTCATTAGCTAAACCCACCACATCATACCTCACCTTCATAAGGGATGGGAAGTTATTGAGGGGGTAGTCCCTTAGCCATCAGACTTAATTTATTTCTCAAGTATGGGATCTTATAATTTACTTGATATAAAGAAAATATTCAAGATTCTTGATAGAAGGCATGGGAGAGAAAATATGGCATTTTCAAAGCTGCAAGTTTCTAGATATATTACTACTTTTATGCTCAGTCAAAACAATTCCAAATGATGTTATTCAATTAGAAGATTAATGGCATCAAAATGTAAAATGTAAGCTCTCAGGGTGAGGAAAAATTAGGAGAAAAACAAACATTTGAAAATCCCATGCTCCAGACATTCACACATGTGTATAATCTAATGTATATATACATAAACAAATATGAACACTCAAAGTTCAACTACCATGTAATTTAAACTGTCTTCTCTAAAGTAAAAAGACAAATGAATCGTAATTCAAAAATATATAATTAAGGTTTAGTGTCACAATCATCCTGGGTTGAAAACAAATTAGGATGTGTCCACTCTATTTATTTGGGGATACATTTGTGTTATTTCTCACTTATTTGTATGTAAAAAATCACCCTTGAGGACAGTGGGTTTAGTGTAGGTGAATGATTAACTATAGAGCATACCTTTTTGCCAGCAAATTGAAGGTTTTTAAAAAGACATTATTTTCATTTTATATAAATATTAGAATGTGATTTAATAAATTGTTCATGATCTTTGTAATATTTATAGAATCTATACTGATTTTTTCAAAGATTTTATTTTTGAGAGAAGTTTTTGGTTTGCAGCAAAATTGAAAGTACAGAGGTTTTGCAAACATCCCTCCTACCCCTACCTATGTTTATTAACAATCCCCATAAGAAGGTACATATACTACATTTGATGGATATACGCTGACACATTATCACACAAAGTTTACAGTGTACATTAGGTTTCATGGAGGAAGATAGATGCCCAGATAACCTTGATGTTCTGCAATGCTTCAGCTCAGTGGTGCCCAGGGTATGTATAAGACTCAGAGTAGAGTGCTTTCGAGGACCCTCAGTTGTGGTTCAATGTTGTGCGCACATAGATGAGACTCCATCCACCTTGGACAGCTTTCCTGAGCCTTGAGAACCAGTCATGGATCCTAAGCTTCTCTTTATCCTTACTGCCTGTCTGTAAGTCATACATCTTCTTTTGCTGACTTGCCATGTGAGTATACTGTTGCTGACTCAAAATCAAAAGGGATATTTATGCCAACATTACACATTTAGGTGACAATTCACTATATAGATAATTTGAGCTACTCTTCACTGGACAGTTCTTTCCTGTTGTTTGGGCTTGTTCATTCCTCTGCAGGCCAGCTAGTGACTATTTCTCTAGGGTGATCTCATATGAGATTATGTGCCTCTGTTCCACATGTTCTCTCATCATCTAGCAGACTGACCAGAGTTCTGTTTACATATTGTTGGAAGATTTCAAAGAACATTCAGAAAGAAAGAGAGAGTGAAACTCGACTACATACAAGTCCTTTCCAAATCTTTGCTCTAAGCACATTTGGTCTCACTAACCAAAACAAGCAACATGGCCAAGCTCAGATTCAAGTAATGGACATATAAACTCATCTCTTGGTAAACATGAGTGACAAAGTCACATTACAATTTGGAGTACACAAATAAATAATTTAATATTTAAAAGACTTACAAATAAATGATTTAACATTAAAATACTTTCACAATATACTCAAAAATAGTCATAGCTGAACTTTCCTGCGATTGTCTTCTTAGTGATTTACATATATTTAACCATATAATAGTTGCAATAATGTGTGATAAGATATTGGTACCACGGACATCACCTTTGTTCACATGAGAACACAAATTCCAGGAAAATCTAAGTAACTTTTCCCATACTCCAAGGTAACATGTGGCAAAATGAATCTAATTGGCCTTATATGTTTTAAGCCAACGGTCTGAAAAAATGTCTGCTTGTGGTATGAAAGTCCTGTTTAATTAATCATAGTACTCAATACCTAGTTTGTTATCATTTAAATTACCCGCAAAGCCCTTCTTCTAATGTATGCATCCCTTGTAATACTCAAGCATTCTTAATCCTTATCCCATCATCTTAAGTAAAAATTCGAATACATTATGAAATATTTTGAATTTGAAATACGTAATTAAGTGAATGCTTAATAAAGAAAAGGTAAAATTATTCAAAAACATTCATTTCACAGTATATGTGTAAAAGACTAATACACCTACATTAGGATAAGTTAAATAGTTCCAAATCCCAAAATGACACCCAGTCATTAGGCACAACCACAGCACTATCTTTAATAAAATGACAGGCTGAGAATGGTGTCTCATGCATGTAATCACTGCACTTTGGGAGGCTGAAGCCAGAGGCTCCTGAAGTCAGGAGTTGAAGACTGGCCTTGGTAACATGGTGAAACCTTGTTTCTACAAGTAATTAAACATTATCCAGGTGTGGTGGTATGCACCTGTAGTCCCAGGTACTTGGAAGGCTGAGGCAGAAGGGTTACCTGAGTCCACAATGTCAAGGTTGCTGTGAGTTGTGATTGTGCCACTGCACTCCTGCTTGGGTGGCAAAATGAGACACCACCTTAAAAAAACTAAAATAAATAAATAATGCAGAATAATATAAAATCATACAGCAAAAAAAGTTATACTGTGAAAAATGGCTATTTACAATATTAATATTCAATCATATGTAATATAATACAGAATAGTTTTTAAAAACTGACAATTTATGTTTTAATGAAATGATTAGCAGTGATTATATAACTCCTACCCTTACCTTGGTCAGATCACACATCCTTGAAATACATGTAGAATAAATTAATATATATTTGGTGATTCAAATAGCATTTATTATAATCTGATAGATTAAGAGGGCAAACAATAAAATTACAAGTAAATAATTACAGGTAAATTCTCTCTCTAGTACACACAAACATGGTAGAGCTTCATATATATATATATATATATATATACACACACACATGTTTTATATATATATACACACACACACACACTAGGTTGAGTATTGAAAAATTAATTCTGATGTACATGGTATTATATGCATGTAGTCACATATGCATATATACTATGTGTTCATATGTAGAATACTTATATGCCTCTATATATTGTCTGTATGTGTGTATATAGCCAAGTTTGATATATCACTTAACAAGAAGGAAATGCACATATTTAATGTATGCATTGACTGTAACATGTTAAGTATTTACTAGACAAGACAGAAGTATATCTGAATCCTTCCAAAAAGGTGTCTTATACATTTTAGTCCCTACTCGACAGCAATTTAGATAACAGTCCACAATAAAAAGGTTATTATTAAAACCTCAATACTGTACAAAATAAATAAAGTGCCTAATGTCTTCATGGTGTATGTATGTAAAATTATAATATCAAAAAACCATATAGTATCTTACTAAATATAGTTGGTAAACATATGTTTGCATTTTATGGCATTTGGGTAATAAAATTAGCACTCTATAAAAGTTGTGAAGGTAACCTGGTGAATATGTACACATAGTTTTCTAGGGTCTATACTTAAGGGTCATAATTTTGTGTCTCTTCCTTCTAATTAAACAATTCCAGTATATTCCATTAATTGATTATTGCAATTTGTATTTCTAATAGTAATGGACTCAAGTTCTACATGCACAATTATGTGTTCAAAAATTAAAGTTACTATTTACTTCTTTGCCTCCAATGTTATTCTTTTGTATCACATTCTTACTGAAGAAGCACCATGAAAATGAGGTAGAAATGATCATAAACTTTAAATAAAAAAACATAGTTGCATATCGAGAGCATCACAGAGATGAATTATAGCTGACTCATGTACACTTGTGGAGAACAAGTCTGTTTATGTTTTCCCAACTCTGCATCAATTGATGTCACATTGGCACGTTGAGGCTGATGACTATTTCCAGCACAGAAATATGCAAATACCACAAATCAAGGCTTTGTCAAATGACCTTTCAGAGAATTGTTTTAACAGCACACCACTGGGCTGTTTCATGAATCACACCTGTGATTTTATTCCCAGTAATGATATCTCTAAAGAGACTACACAGGTAGCATGTTATGAAGAGGGATGGGTGATAGGACATCTTTTGGATTTATCTTTTTCTGGGCAACAATCTGATGCTTTTCACTCATTCAGTTATTGCAACCAAGTTACATGTCATGAGCTGACGAGATAGAGAATCCACAGCACACATCAGGGAATAGGATAGTCAGAAACATGAAAGAAAGTGCTATGGGAATGTAAAGCAGGGCTTGAGGTCACAGAGCTATGAACTCAAACTCGTGATGGGGGATGTAACCCTATGTTATTAGGAAGGGAAAAGATAGAAGGGGGCAATCAGGAGAAGTAAACAATAGGAAGGAGGGAATGAATCCAAAGTTTAGTGGAAGAAGAGTCCTCCAGACACCCTAGACATTTTTCCTGTACCTGACCCGTGTTTACTTTCATTAACATTTTCTACAGACAATTTCTTCAATAATTTCCAGGCTTTCATATAGAATATGTTAGAATCATCAGATTTGTTTCCAAGGCTCTACCACTCTGAATATGTTATTATCTATCATGCTTACCTCTGGGTTTCATCTTGGAGGTTTCTCTGACTGTGCCAATCATCAGACAGTAGAGACCCAAGGACCACAAGGATCAAGCCAGGCAAATACAGGCAGATGATAGTCCCTGCTTTGTAATCCTGGGACTGTGAGACTGGGAATGGTGGACAAATAGTCACACAGGTCAGGGCAGATCAAAATCACCCAGGATCCCTGTATGTTCACCCAGGGCACCCACCTTCTATTGACAGGACTTGACCCTCTGTGCCCAGTCCTACAACTAAGAACACCTCTTGACTCACCATTCTTGGAGTTTGACTTGTGTGATGGACTGGTGGTCTCAGCTGCTCCTGAAAACCAAATAAAGGGAGAGGATAGTAAAAATTTGTAAAGACCTAATCCAATGGCATAACTTTATGTGGACCTGAGTGAACATTTTCTCTATTGTACCAGAATTCCTTCTAGTCTCCTCACTGGAAGCTTCCAATCATTATGTATAATTTTAATTCAGATGTCTTTTCTGAGTCACTGTGGAGCACTTCTTGCTGTGCCTCCAAGAGATCAGAATATCTCCAGTCAAGAATATTGGAGCCATTGAATGTGCTTTGCTCATTCTGGAACACAAGAGTTGGGGAGCCAGACTCCATGGATGAGAGTTTGGTCCTTGGGGACCCTGAATGTTAGGATCACAAAGGGGTGAAAATCTGGAGCTGCCTCCACTTCATGCCACCTCAGACATTTCCCCTGTGAACTCATCCTTTATATAAGATTTTGTTAAGTAATTCTTTCAATAGTTAAGGAAAATAACGGGAGATATATAGAGAAAATATTATACATATATGAACTTATATGAACATATACACAATATATATTATATAGGCACACTTTTACATATAACATGTAAACACACACATATGGGTACATATATATAAACACACACCTACATTTGCATTTGTGTGTTTGTGTGTGTGTGTGTGTGTGTGTGTGTGTGTGCATTAAAATTTTGGTATTACTTCAGCGGATTTTTAAGTATATTTCTGAATTCCTAGAGAATGAATGTCGTTTGGTAGGCCAAGAAAAAGCTGGTAAACATATACCAATGACAAGGATCAGTTAGATGAATCAAAATGTTTAACTGAAGGTTAAATGTGCTATGATTTATTTGTTTGTGTCCCTCCAAAGTACATGCTAAACCTTAATCCCCAGTGCAGCAGTGTTAAGAGGTAGGCCTGGAGGGGATGAGGTCCTTGGGACTGTGCCTCATGAATGGATTAATTCTCTTATAAAAGATCTGGAGGGCGGAAGGATCGCTGGAGCCCAGCAGGCCGAGGCTGCGGTGGCCGGGAGCGGCCCCTGCACTCCAGTCTGGGCGACAGAGTGAGACTCCAACTCAAAAAAAAAAAAAGATCTGGAGGGAACTAGCTTGGCCTCTTTGCATTTCCTTCCCTTCTGTCCTGTGAGCGTTCATCCCCTCCAGAAGACACAGTATTCAAGGTGCCATCCTGGAAGCAGAAAGTAGACCCTCACCAGATAACTGACCAGAAAGTGTCCTAATCTGGAACTTCCTAGTCTCTAGAACTGGGAGTAACAGTTTTCTGTTGTTTGTCAATCACCTATTCTCAAAAATTTTGCCATGAATGGAAGTGTGATGTTTGCTCAAAAGATGGAATTAGTCAAACGAATGCAAGAGTCACTAGTGTAGCAGGCAAGAAAGTAAAAGCAAATGGCAGAAGCATAGTTGAGTGAACATCATATAACACATTGCTACCATAATTAAATTCAACTTTTAAAAGTAATACATAGATAACATCTTTTAAAATGGGTGCCAAAAATGTTTATACATTTTTTGGCACCCCGTGTTTGTGTGTGTGTGTGTGTGTGTGTGTGTGTGTGTGTGTGCATATTTTTCATACATAAATAAAACTACAGGTATGTAAAAGCAGATATGTGTGTATGCATGTGAATGGAGAAGGAGGGAGAAGGAGAAAAAGAAAGAAGCAGAGAGAGAATGAAAGAGGCAGAGAGAAATGACAGGTGAGGAGGAGGATGGCCTCTTCTGGACAGTGTCAAAGAAAAGGACCCACATGGAGATGACATTCAAACAGACCCATGAGAGAGGAGTAGCCCAGAGAAGAGCTGCATGGCGACCTGTCTACTTTCCCGAGCCTCCAGCTTTCACTGTCTTTCCCCCACTCTCTCTATCTCTGGCTCACAGTCTCTCACTGTCCCTCTTCTAATCATCCCACCAGAGGCTCCTGTGGGGACCTATCTCAGGCCCTAACCCACTCACAAGCAAGGAAGGGACTTTCTCACCTGTGACCAGAAGCTCCAGGGGGTAACTGGGATACAACCACACCTGGGGTGTATTTCTGTAATAGCCTATAACATCTGAACATTCACCTGTGTCTGGGGGTCATGTGCCCCATAGGGAACAGTGCCTGAAACTGACCACTGAGGTGTTGCTGTGAGGCCAGGGTCCAGGAGTCCTTGTGGTCATCTTCCTCAGTCAGAATAAACCTGACAAATCCCAACCATAAGCCACACTGCAGGCTCACATTTCCTCTTGAGGTGACCACAGGCCATAGTATGACTGAGAGGGTAGGTTTACTATAGACTCCTAGGATAGAAGGAGGCATCATGTTAAACGGGGCTCACACCTCCCCCATGAGCCTCCAGACCTGGGCTGTGAGAGGGGAGGCATCCATGAGAATAGACTCCCTCCCTGAGGGAATAGCCTGGGATTGTAGCCTTGAGTGTCCTCTCACCTGTCACCACCATCTCCAGGACATCACTGTGCTCTGACCATCCAGCAGGACAGTGGTAGTAACACTGATATTACCCTGCATGACACTCTGTTGTGGATGGGATGTTGAACTTGCCCTTATTCCCAGGTTCCAGTGTGCTCTGTCTGTCCCAGGGCACTGAGCTTTTCTCTTTTTCCAGAAAGTACTCATTGGCTTCCAGGGTTCACTGACACACATGGTCACAGGACTCCCCTGGGTGATCACAGAGCCTGACTCAGCCCAGCGGATGGGTTTGGGGAGGGTCCCTGGAATGAAATCAGAGCCTGGGTCCCACCACTTTCTCACCCCTAAGATCCCAGCTTTCAGTGTCAGGACCCTCTAGATGCCCATGTTAGACAGCCCAGAATTGCTGTTCTCAATGCCCAGTTGCCCAGGGGTGGCCTCTTTCCCCATTGAGAAGGAGGGACCTGGGGCAACTGGAGAGAGACTCACCTGCCTGCACTCGGGTCCTGGAACTCAGACTCAGCCCTGGAAGAGAGTTCCCTGTGAGAGATGTGTCCCCTGAAGCCTAAGAATGTCCTTTTCTTGCCTCAGAGCCTCTTGAGCCCCTGGGGTGACCATACCATTCTGGGCCTGACTGTGGGTAGGGGCCCTCCCAGACTAGGGCCTCCCTTTCCTCTCTTCATAACTCACCGAGGCAAAGCAGGGTTGTGAGGGTTGGGGTCATGGCACCTGCTCCCACTGATCCTGGCTGTGCAGATGGAGGAGACCACAGTGCCCAAAAGACAGACAGACACAGAGGATTCTCGGAGGCTGGGTTCTCCTTGTCATGAGGTTGTCACATCAGCAGCCCCACAGGAAGGGGAATTTCTCTTTCCAGGAACCTGGCTTTTGTTTTCCCACGGCTTTGACTGGGGTGGGCACCATGCACTCCGCAGAGACTTCACACAGAAATGTGATCTCCCTTACCACGGACTTCATGATCTTTCCTCTTGTCACTGAGGACTGGTACATAGCAGTCATAGAGCTGGCGCCTTCCTGAGTTGCCCCCTTCCACGTGACGGTGACCAAGGGTTCCTCCTTTCCTCAGGGTCTCCCATGAAGTCCTGCAGGAGTCCAGCTCCTGCAAGGTTCAGAGGTTCCTGGAGGTGAGACAGAGTAGGCGACTAGAAAGAAAGGGACTGGACTACTGTTCAGAGTAAGCAGAAGCTGTTTATTGCAAATGACAGTGGGCTTTTATCCCTAAATTTTGCCAAGTCACCATCACAAAAACACAAAAGGTAGCATGTGCCTTTCACATAAACAGGTTCAGGTGCACAAAGGACACCCCCTACTCTCAAGCAAATGTTCTTTCATACATAAGGAAGAACATGAGGAAGAACAACCAAAAATTGTCTTTTTGTTTCTTATGCTTGATTAATGTTCCCCAAACCAGTTTCTTATGTGCCCTTAATTGTATTACAACTACATCATCTTGAAATAACATCACTCAATGTCTAAATCCGAAACCACCATAATGAATTAACTTCTACTATTCTGTGCTAATTCAAACTAGTTTCTATTAAAAGAACTGCTGCTGTGGTTACACTCTCCTAACACCAGCTGGCATAATTCAAACTTCATTGGCCTCCCTGAATCAAACTAAACTAACCAGACTTCTACAATAAAATGGTTACTTAAATTTTCTTCAATCTGTATAAACTAGTTCCTAAAACCTATATCTATAAATTTCTAAAATCACATCAAGAGAACCTGTGACCTGCACTAAGTCTCCTCAATGTAACTCAAAGTTGAACTTAAATTGTTTATAGGCAAAAACCACAAACCGTGGAAAATGGGAGCAACAGACTCCCAGGTTTAGCTGTATTCGTTCTGGTCTCAGAGTTTTCTGCAAAAGTCAGCAGGAGCCTTTTCTGGTTGTAGTGCCAAGTGAAAAAAGGAGGGAGGGAATGGGGTCAACAGCTCCTGAACACATCCTAGTGGTCTTGTGGCCAACGACCCTTCCTGATCTCTAATGCTCAGTGGGCTTCCATGACTGGCTCCCAACAGGGTCCCTTTCACTCCTCAGCCTATGTATATGCACATCCTTGTGTGGTCCTTACGATGGCCAGTCATCTCACCAGTCCTGGATATGCCTCTGGGAAGATGCAGTTTCATGCTGTACATCAGACTCAGATCAACAGAGACACAGCTATCACCAGAGTATGCAGGTCATGTTGAGCTGAATGGGGCAAAGAACACCAAGGAGACATAAGAGAATTAAAAAGACTTCACTCCTTGCCCTGGAGTGTGGATTTTCCTCATACTGAATTATCTCCTGGCTGTATTTCCCTTGTTCTTATTCTCCTCCTCCTCTTCCTCATTCTTCTTTTTCCTTTGCAACATTATCCCCCCCTCCCTCCCTGAGAACACAACTCTGTGTCACTCCTGCCTTTAGGGCTCCTTCCCTCTTTGTCCCTCTCTTGGCACCTTAATCTCTGTTCAGGCTTTGGGAACAACTACTGAGGCCCAAGTTCACATTTGGAGAGTAAAGTGGGTAGCGGATGTTTATGTAATTTCTGGTTATCATCCATGATCCGTGTGAACTTGGACAGTAACTCCCCATCTCTGATCCTCATTTTACTTATTTGGAGCCTGTTGTCAGGACCCCTCCTACTCAGAGTGGTGCCTGGGACATGGAGAGTGCTCTGCTGTGGTTAATTTCCAGACCAAGCAAGAACATGAGGGATTGGGATGTGAGTGTTGGACTTCACAGTCTAGGTGGACAACTGGTTCATCAACTCAAGAGCCCACATTTTTAATGCCAGTAAATGCTACTTATAATGATTTTTAGAATAGGCAGATCCTCACAGTCATGTGCAGGAATATAGACAAGAAAGTTCTCCTCATGGAGATGGATACACATCTAAAAACAGAATCCAAACCTGAGTTGTGACAGAAGCCTGGGCCCATCAAGAGGTCATTAGGTTACAGGTCTCCTCTCTGTATGGACACAGGAACCATTGGGTATGAACACAAAGGAAAGAACCAGGGCTGCAGATGAAAGCTGGAAGCTGCATAATCAGCCACATCTGAGGATGGGTTGGACTTAAAGAAGCGTAGGGGAGTCCTGTGAGGCAATGTCCAAACCATACCATGGTGGGGCAGCTGGGATTGCAAGCAAAGAAGCGTTAAACACCAGAGCGTCCAGCCCCAAGCATTTGTTAGGGAACTTCCATATGGATGAGTTGCCACGTGTCCTGTGGACTGACAGGGAGACATAGGACATTCTACCCAGGCAAGTTGGCAGTGAGGGCATTGCTTGTGAAGTTCTATATGTGAGTTAAAATTTTCAGTTTTATTTTAGAGTTTGGGGGCAGAAGTGAGGATTTGCTATCTATGTAAGCAAAATTCAGGTGATGTTTCAGCTTCTAGCTGGCCCTCTTTCCCCAGATAGTTGACTATGTAACCTTTGTGTTGCTATGTGCCCCCTCTTACTCATTCCTCTCTGCCTCCTCTAGAAATGTCCAGCATCTGCTGATTCCATCCTTGTGCTCATGTTACCAGTGATCAGGGCCTGCTTATGAGTGAGAAGATCAGGCATTCAGTTTTTATTTCTGTGGTATTTCACCTAGTACGGTCTCCAACTGCATCCATGTTGCTTTGAAGGTCATGATTTTGTTCTTATTTGTGGCTGCATAATATTCCATTGTGTATATGCACCACAATTTTTCCAGTTCTGGCCCCTTCTTTTGGACCAGAGTCACAAAAAATCAGTGATTCATGGCCACTACAACTTAAGCATGCTGGACTCAGGTCATCCTTCAACCTCAGCCTACCAAATATCTGGGACTACAGTTGCATGGCACCAGGCCAGTCTAATTTTTTTTAATGGTTTTATATTTTTTTCTTAACAAATTTAGCCAATATTTTTAAAGCCAGAATATCGCTACCACATTTTAGCACTTATTTGTATTTGCTTTCATTTTATTTATTTAACATATGTTTTATTTTAAAATTGTGGGGTACAGTTAAGGATTAAGTATACAAAAATGCATTGTTCAGGCACCCTTGTTGATAAGGGGTGTCCCCTGTCCCCAGAGAGATATTGACTACCATTAATTCCACCTCCCTTCCACTCCCTGCCCACCCCCATAGTTTCCCACCACCGGCAATCCCTTTCTTATAGTATTACGATAGTTGTTCAAGGTCCACTTATGAGTGAGAACTTGTGATACTCAGATCTTTGTTTCTGTGAGAGATAACTCAGTTTTATACACTCCAATTTCATCCAGATTGCTGTGAAATTCATGATTTTATTCTTTTCTATGGCTGTGTAATATTCCATTGTGTATATGTATCACATTTTTTAAATCCAGTCCTCTTTTGATGGACAGCATGGTTGGTTCCATGATCTTGCTACTGTGAACAATGCTGTGATAAACATATGTATGCGGGTACCTTTTTTATAGAGTGATATTAGTTCTTCAAGGTATATTCCCTGTAGGGGGATTGCAGGGTCATATGGAAAGTAGATTTTTAGAGCTTTCAGGAATTTCCACACTAATTTCAACAGAGGCTGCACTAGTTTACACTCACACCAACAGTGTAGAAGTCTCCTCTTTTCATCACATCCTCTACAGCATCTGCTATTTTTTGAGTTATTAATAATGACCATTCTGACTGGAGTTAGGTGGTATCTCAGTGTAGTTTTTATTTTCATTTCCTTAATGACTAGTGAGGTCGAACACTTCTTCATGTATCTGTTGGCTGCTCATATGTCTTCTTTTGGGATGTGTCTGTTCACATTTTTTGCCCATTTTGTAATGGGCTTGTTTGTTTTTTTCTTTTCAACACGTTTGAGTTCCTTGTAGATCCAAAATGGTAGGCCTTTGTCAGACACGGAGTTGGCAAATAATTTTTGCCAGTCTATGGGCTGTCTCCTTGGTCTCTTGATGCTTTCTTTGGCTTTGCAGAAGCTTGTCAGTTTAATGAGGTCATACTTGTCTATCTTATCTCTTATGGCCCATGCATTTTGGGTTTAGCTCAGGAATTGGATGCACGTTCCAATTTCCATAAGGGTTTGTCCTGCATTTTCTAAAGCTCTTATGGTTTGAGATTTTACATTTAGGTCTCTGATCCACTCAGAGTTAATTTTTGTGTATGGGGCTAGATAGGGGTCCTGTCTGAATCTTCTGCATGTGGTCAGCCAGTTTTCCCAGGACCATTTACTGAACAGGGTCTCCTCTCTCCAGTGGTGGGTGGTGGAGGCTTTGTCGAAGATGAGTTGGTTGAGAAATTGAGGTTTTGCTTCTGCAATCTCAATTCTATTCCATTGGGCTATATGCCTGTTTTTGTATAAAGACCAAATTGTTTTGATTATTGTACCTTTAGAGTAAAGTTTAAAATCTGGTATTGTGATACCTCCTGCTTTTTTTTTTTACTGAGGATTTTTCTGGCTATTCTTGGTTGCTTATGTTTCCATATGAATTCGTGCATTGTTTTTGGTAGATCTGAGAATGTTTCTGGTAATTGGATGGACATTGCCTTAAATCTGTAGAATGCCTTAGGTAAGATGGTCATCTTCACAATGTTGATTTTTTTCAATCCATGAGCATGGGATATATTTCCACTTGTTTGTGTCATCTTTGATTTATTTGAGCAGTGTTTTGTAGTTTTCATTGTAAAGGTCTTTCACATCTCTGGTTAGGAAGATGCCAAGGTATTTCATTTTTTTGTGGCTAGTATGAAAGGGATTGTGCCTTTTATTTGGGTTTCTGTTTGCTTATTATTGGTGTAAAGAAATGCAATTGTCTTTTGCACATTTATTTTGTACCCTGAGAGTTTACCAAGTCCTTTATCGGTGCAAGGAGGCTTTTAACAGATTCTCTTGGGTTTTCAAAGATCACTTGACTTCTTCTTTTCCTATTTGGATACCCCTGAGCTCCTTCTCTTTTCTGATTGCTCTATCAGGACTTCCAATACTATATTGAACAGGAGGGGTGCGAGGGGGCATCCTTGTCTTGTTCTCGTTTCCAGGGGAAATGGCTCCAATTTTTGTGTGTTGAGGAGTATGCTGGCTGTGGGTTTCTCGTAGATGGCTTTTACTATTTTGAGGTATGTTCCATGTATGCCTAGATGTTCAAGGGTTTTTATCAAGAAAGGGTGCTGAATTTTATGAAAGCTTTTTCTGCATCTAATGATATAATTATGTGGTTTTTGTTTTGTCTGTTGATATATTTAATTACATTTATTGTCTTGTGAATGTTGAACCAGTCTTGTGTCTCAGGGATGAAGCCTACTTGATCATTATGGATGATTTTTGAGATGTGTTGTTGAATCCGGTTTGTTAGGTTCTTGTCAAGAATTTTAGCATCTATGTTCATCAAAGATATTGGCCTGTAGTTCTCTTTCTTTGTTGGGTCTTTACCTGGCTTGGGTATCAATGTGATGTTGGCTTGACAAAATGATTTGGGGAGGATTCCATCTTTCTCAATCGCCTGGAATACTTTCAGTAGGATTGGTATCAGCTCCTACTTAAATGTCTTATAGAATTCTGCTGGAAAGTCATCTGGTCCAGGGCTTTTTTTTGTAGGTAGTTTCCTTATTACATAGTCAGTTTCCTTGATTGTTATTGGTCTATTTAGGATCTCGATTTCTTCTTGTTTCAACCTAGGCAGGTTGTGTGATGTCAGAAAGTCCTCCATTTCCTTAAAGTTTTCAAGTTTGTTTCCATACAAGTGTACATAGTAGTCTCTAATGATCTTTTGTATTTCTTCAGGGTCAGATGTGACTTCATCTTTTGTGTTTCTGATTGTGTTTATTTGGGCTTTCTCTCTCTTTTTCTAGGTCAGTCTAGCTAGGGCACTATCAATCTTGTTTATCCTTCAAAAGAACCAGCTTTTTGTTTCATTGATTTTTGGTATTATCTTTTTGTCTTCTGTGTCCTGGATTGGGCTTTTGTTTTTGGAGATCTGAATTCTTATGCTGAAGTTAAGGTTATGGTGATCTTGCTTTTTGAGCTTGCTTAGTTGACTTGTTAGGCTGTGAATTTGTGATCCTTCCATTTTTCTTCATGTGCGTTTGTAGAGATATTAATTCCCTCTTACTACAGCTTACATGGCATCCCAGAGATTTTGGTAAGATGTTTCTTCATTTTCATTTTTTTACAGGTATCTTTTGATCTCTGTTTTGATTTCATCAATAGCATCATGCTATTTAGTGTCCATGTCTTTGTGGGTTTGGGGGAACCTTGTTGGTGTTGATGTTTATTTTTATTCCTCTGTGGTCTGAAGGGGTGCATGGCAAAACTTCGATCTTTTGAAATATGTTTATGCTTGATTTGTAGCCAAGTACATGGTCAATCTTACAGTACATTCCATGTGGTGATGAGCAGAATTTACATACTGTGGTCGTTGGATGGAGTGTTCTGTAGGTATCAATTAAGCCCATTTGGTCATGAGTCACATTGAGGTTCCGGATCTCGTTGCTGATCTTTTGTCCTGATGCTCTGTCTAGGGTTGTGAGTGGAGTATTAAAGTCCCCAACTATGATAGTTTTAGAGTCAATATATTTTTTGAGTTTACTTAGAAGCTGCTTTATAAAGGTTTTCACTCTTATGTTGGGTGCATATACATTTAGGATAGATGTTTCTTGTTGATGCATTGAACCTTTTACCATTATGTAGTGGCCTTCTCTATCTTTTTAAATTTTTGATAGCTTAAAGGCTATTTTTCTGAGATTAAGATCATTACTCCTCCTTGCTTTTTTGTTCTGTTCACCTGAAAATTTAATTTCCATCCTCATACTTTGATTCTGTGAGTGTCCTTTCTAGTAAGATGAGTCTCTTGAAGGCAATATATTGTTGCCTGGTGATATTTTATTCATTTTGCCGTTCTCTGTCTTTTCAGTGGTGCATTTAATACATTCACATTCAGGCTAATTATTGAAATGTGAGAGTTGATCCCTATCATAAGGTTCTTATAGAATTGTTGTTGTTCATGTTTGTTGTCTTTCTTTTGGTTTTGGGGTTTGTTCATGCATGTGTTTTAACTTTTTCCTGTACTCTTGTGAAGAACGTTTGTGTTCTTTTTTCCTTTTCTTCTGTGTTTAATACTTTCTTAAGTGTTTCCAGTAGAGGTGGTCTGGTGGCAGTGTAAGTTTTTAAGGATTGGATATCTGGGAAAGATTTTAATTCTTCCTCACTGATGAAGCTTAGCTTGTCTGGGTAGGTTATTCTTGGTTGAAATTGTTTATCTTTTAGAACTTTGAAAATAGGGCTCCAAGCTCTCCTAGCCTGAAGTGTTTCTGTAGATAAATCTGCTGCTATTCTAATTGGTCTTCCATGGTAGGTAATGTGACCCTTTTCTCTTGCTGCCTTTAGTATTTTTTCTTTTTTACCTACTTTATTTAGGTGAATTATTATTTTTCTGGGAGTTGGTCTTCTCATTTTTCTTGCCGGGGTTCTCTGAATCTCTTGTGTTTGAATTTTCACATCACTGATGAGATGAGGGAAGTTTTCTTAAATAATCTCATGAAATGTTTGTTCCAGAGTGGACTGTATCTCTCTCTCTTTCTCAGGAAGGCTAATTACTCTTAGTTCAGTCTCTTGAAGTAATTTCTTATCTCTTGAAGGTTTTGTTCTGTCTCTTTAAGGTTCTTCTCTATGTTCTTGACAGTTTGGTTTAGTTCTATATTTTGGTAATCAATTCTGAGATTCTTTCTTCTGCTTGGCTAATTCTGCTGTCCATGCTTATCAGTTGTTATTTTTTTCATTCACAGTATTCTTTACTGCTGTTATCTCAGTTATCAACTCCTACCTAGTTTCCTCTTGTCTCTCCTCAATTCTTTTTAATCTCTCCATTAATGTCTTATTATCTGAATTTGTAGTTTGAGACCAGTCATGCTAGGGGCACTTCATTGTTTGCATTCCGAAGTCTGTTTTCTCAGTGTCTGACCTCCCAGGGATCTGTGAGAGACCCATATTCTTTTGGTTTTTCTTTATTTGTGTAGACTTTTTGCTTCCCCTTTCCCTTACCTTCTTTAATTCTGTTTTTCAGGGAATGTGGTGTTGCTTTTACTTCTTTTTTTGAATCTCCTGTTCTTCCTTATGAGTGTTCTCTGGCTTTGTTCACTTTTGAGGTTGGACTACAAGTTGGGGCTGTACTTTTTGCAGTTTTTAGAGTTAATTGAAAGGAAAGCTGTGATTCAGAATCTATTTGAAGTTTCTAGCATCCACCAACTGGTGTATGGGCACACTGGAACCCACTTCTCACTGCCTTACAATCTGTCCATGCAGTGGGGTTTTGGTTTGCTCCCTGGAACCAAATGAGGTAAGAAAAAGGAAAATAATGGAAGAAGGGGGGGTCAGAAAGACGTTGGAGAGAGAGAAGAGTAAGAGGGAAAACAGGCATACATACCAACTAATGAATAAAAAGAGACACAAGGCTAGAAAAGGGTAACAAACAAAGAAACAAGCAAACAAGATTTTCTAAAGTGTACTGGTAATCACACAAAGACAGTCTAATAAATTCATGCCTTTTGATTGCTCTTCCCCAACACAAGCAAGTAGTCTAACTCAAAAAGCAAACAAAAGTGAGCAAGACAAACAGTTAAAACAATAAGATAAAAAAATCATAAGAAACCAGACTAGCTCTGTAGTCTTTCCTGAGTGTCTAAAGTCTCTTCAGCTCTGATCTCTAGCCTCTCCCCTTTGCAGGTATATAGACTTATTCATAGGTTGGGTTGGTTCCCTTGGATTGCTGCCTGAGAAGTCTGCCACAGGACTGAGTCTGATTCAGCATAGAGGAGGGCCTTTTTTCTCCTGTTTGGCCGAGGTTACCTTAGAAACCAAGGTGGAGGCTGCTTGTAGATGGGTGGGGCAATGCAAATCTCTTCCTGGAAAATGGCTGTGGTGGGTGGCTCTTCTTTCACTGATTCTTTCTCTCCACTGGTTCAGTCTGTGGATAGGGTAGGTGGTGAGTGGTGGCAGCGGCTTTGGGCCTCCCACAAGGCACTTCAGCCAGGAATAAAGGCACAGGTGCCTAGAGCCTTCCTGGGTGATGGCAGCTTGAGATGGGGCTGGGCAGGGACCCAGAACCCAGGGTGGGGGCCCAGAACTCCGAGGTTCAAGCACTGGCCATGGCTTTGGGTACTTCAGCCCGGGTGGCAGCACAGAGCCTGGAGGCCCAGGTTCTGGGGGCCTGTGTGGGCAGTGGTGGCCTTGGCCCTGGTGGGGAACCCAAGGAGGGAATCAAGCCTGTAATTCCGAGGGGCAGGAGTGGAAGGCCTCCCACGGCTACCACCCCAAGACTGGATTGGGCACCCAGCCAGGGAGGGAGCTGGCAGCAACTGAGTGCTGGGCAGATCAGTGTAACCAGCAAGGGAACCCAGATATCCACAAGGCAGTATCTGCGGGCCTCCACAGGTGGTGGCAGGCAGCTTAGGGTTGGGTGATATGGTGTAGCTGGGGAGGGAGCTGGGAGCTCCACTTGGCCAGGACCCAGGGCCATCTGGGGTGGAACAGCAGTGGCAGAGGGGCTGCAGTAGCTGGCCGTGTGTGGGACTGAGGGTCTCCAGGCCTGGACAGGTGAGGCTTGTGGCAGGCAGGGGGGTTGGGGAAGGAAAGTAAGAGTCTTTATGGGAACTCACTTCTGGAGAATCTCACAGTCCCACATGTGCCATCGCCATCTTACTGGAACCCTTAAAATTGTTTTAGAGAAAAGGTCTTGCCATGTAGTCCAGGCTGGCATTGAAACCCCAACTCAGACCATCCTACAATCTTCACCTCCCCAAGTGCTTGGATTACAGGTGTGAACCACCATGCTGGCCTCTTGTTCACTTTTGATGGACATTTTACTTGGTTCCTTGTTTTCCTGTTGTGATTAATGATTCAATAAACATACATTTGTAGGTGTCTGTCTGGTTGAGTGATTTATGTTCCTCCAGGTATATTCCCAGAAAAGTGACTTCTGGATGGCACGGAAGCTCACACTTTAGTTTATACATGTTTCCAAAAGAGTTAATTTCTCAGAATTTCTGAAAAACAATCTAAACACTTTTATCAGAACCCAAGAATATCCTAGGACCCAGCTTGGGTCAGGCCTGCAGGTGAACACCTGCAGATGACTAGAGCAAAGGACAGTGATGGTGCTCTATGTTTCCTTGTTGGGACAGAGAAGAGAGTGAAGGAAACTTGGGAATCTAAAGTTCACTCCCTAATGGCTCTTACAGTCTTATGTCACAAAATGCAGCATCTTGGTTTTTAAAGGGCTTATAAGCAAAGCTGTCCATCAAGAACCCTGTCCCCAAATCCATGCTTTCATTGTAGATCACCAAGGCTATGCAGCACGTGGTCAATTGACTGCAGTTGTTTAGGTAAGTGAAAAAGAGATTGATTCACTTTAGCATTTTGTTTGAAACATACACACAATTGTTTTTATATATTTATTCTTATTATAAAGATGTGGGATACAATTCAGGATCAGATTCATAAGTGGTACAGGTGAAGTTTGGGCCTTCCATTGAACCCTACTTTTACTGGATTAAGATCCTGCACCCTTATTGATGTTATGTGGCCCCTCTCCCCAGTAATTTCTTCATACTTTCAATCCCTTTCTTGTAGCATTATAGGTGTTCAGGGTTCACTTATGAGTGAGAATATGTGGTACTTAGTTATCTGCTTCTGTGACAGATCACTGAGTATGATAGACTCCAAGACCATCTAAGCTACTGCAAAGTCCATAGTTTTGTCCTTCTTTATGACTGTGTAGTATTCCATAATGTATAAGTACCATATATTTTATCCTGTTCAATATTGATGGGCAGCACGGTTGGTTTTATGTTTTTTTCTATTGTGATTAGAGCAGCAGTAAAAATGTGTGTGCAGATATATTTTTTGTAGAATTATTTGAATTGCTCAAAGTATATTACCAGAAAGGGGAGTGCTGGGTTGTGTGAAAGGTCAATTTATAGTTCTTTTAGGTATTTTCACAGTTTTCCATACAGATGGAACTAGTTTACACTTCCATCAACAGTGTAGAACTGTTCTTTTTTCTCCACCTACTCACCAGCATGCTTTTTTTTTTTTTTTTAAATTTTACTTTAAAGAGGTAGGGTGCAAACCAGGTTTAGGTATACAAATGGTCATGGTACAGGTAAAGTTTAGGCCTCACTTTGGTCCCCATTGCACCTGGTTTGAGATCAAGTACCCTTATTGATGAAGTGTACCCCTCTTCCCCTGGCAGCTACCCACTACTGCCAATCCCTTTCTTGTAGTATTATGATAATTGTTCAGGGTTCACTTATAAGCAAGAACATATGGTACTCACTTATTTGCTTCAGTGATAGGTTGCTGAGTATTACAGACTCCAAATCCATCCAAGTTGCTGTGAAGTTCATAATTTGTCATTCCTTTTGGCTGCATAATATTCCATTATGTATATATATCATATTTTAAAAATCCAGTATACTTTTGATGGGCAGCATGGTTGGATCCATGTTTTTACTATTGTAAATAGTGCTGCAATAAACATGTATGCACAAGTTCTATTTTATTGAATGATTTGAGTTCTTCCAGGTGTGTTCTCATAAGGAAAATTGTGGTGTCACGTGGGAGGTCAAGTTTTAGAACTTTAAGTAATCACACACTGTTTTCTACAGAAGTCATTCTAGTTTACACTCCCATCAACAGAGTAGAAGTGTTCTTTTATCTTCACATCCTCTCTAGCATCTGTTTTTTGTTTTTTTTCAGTTTTTGATAATGGTCATCCTGACTGGAGTTAGGTGATGTCTCAGTGTAGCTTTAGTTTGCATTTCTTTGTGTTTAGTGAGGCTGAGCATTTTTTTCATGTGTTTCTTGGCTACTTGTATGTCTTCTTCATGTCTCTTGCCTACTTTCTAATGGGCCGGTTTGTTTTTTTTCTTTTTGGCATGTTTGATTTCCTTTTAGATCTTGAATTTTAGGCCTTTATCAGGTATAGAGCTGGCAGATATTTTTTCCCATTAGGTGGGGGCTCTCTTGATGATTTATTTTGCTTTGCATGATATTTTCAGTTTAATGAGGGCTCACTTGTCTATCTTATCTCTTATGGCATGGACATCTGGTTTTTTTTTCAGGAATTAGTTGTCTATTCAAGTTTCCATGAGGTTGTTTCCTGCATTCCCTAAGATTCTCATAGCTTGAAGTTTTATGTTTAGGTCTTTGATCCTTTTAGAGTTGATGTTTGTGTATAGTGATAGGTAGAAGTCCTGTTTCATTCTTCTGTATGTGATCTGCAAGTTTTCCCAGAACCTTACTAAACAGGTTGTCCTCTTCCTAGTGGTTGCTAGTGGAGGCTTTGTTGAAGACGAGTTGTTGAGAAATTGAAGTTTTGCTTCTGAAATCTCTATTCTGTTCCATTGGACTATATGCCTATTCTTGCACCAATATCAAGTTGTTTGGATTATTGTATAGACTTATAATAAAGTGCAAAGCCTGGGAGTGTGATACTGTGATATCTCTCACTTTGTTTCACTTACTGAGGATTGTTTTCATTAGCTATGGTTGTTTTTGTTTCCATATGAATTTTTGTGTTGTCATTTCCGGGTCTGAGAAGTGTGATGATCGTAATTTGCTGTATTGTTTTTAAAAGGCACATCTTGATCTCTGACCAGTTGTGTTGGCTCATACCTGTGATCCCAGCAATTTGGGAGGCTGAGGTGGGAGGATTGCATTAGCCCAAGAGTTCACGACAGCCTGGGCAACATATCAAGACATTGGCTTTATTTTTAAAAATGTAATTTTAAAATAAAATTTATTTTTAAAAAGAAAAGGGTGCAGATTCCCCCTTGCTTCACTCTTATTACAACTGGAAATATTTGGTTCTGTGGAACCACTTTACTCATTGTGGCTGTTTCAGGATTCACAGTCTTCAAACCATACTCAGTTTCATTCAGAGCTGTGGGAACACATCCCTGAAGGGTGTTCACTTTTTCCATGATATCAGTAGAAACTCCCAGAGGAAAACAGGCACATAAAAAGTAATCTAAGAAAAGAAATCTGCTCCCTGTGGGTTGCAAAGGGGATGAAAATGCCATGTAATCCCCTCCTTTTCTGCTCAATATTTGATTAGGGAGCCTATAAAATATGGTCCTTAAACACTGGTTATAGTTCTCGGGTTACCATACATTAATTGCAAGTATTACAGTCATAAAAAAGTGTCGCAGCTTTTTAAATGTTTGAGTCCTTGGGTGTGTCTAAATCTTGTCAATTATGGACGTCATAAAACTCGAGTCATACACAAACAGACTGCACTCTGAAGTAGTACAGCATCCATCGGTTCTGGTCTTTCTGAGAGTTGCTGACCCATACTCGGGATTTGCAGACATTCTGGGACTTCTGGGCAGTATTCTCCAAATGCCTTATGTGTTTAGAGGTTATCAGGACATCATCCATTTTGATGGTTCATGTCACTTGACTGGACTAAGGGATGCCCAGATATCTGGCAAATCATAATTCTGGGTGTGTCTGTGAGAGTGTTTCCAGATGAAATTGACATTTGAATCACTGGACTGAGTGGAAGAGCCACCTTTAGTGTGGGTGGGCATTATCTGATTGGCTGAGGGCCTGGATAGAAAAAAGGACAGAGAAGAGATCAATTCTCCATGATATTTCGGAGTCAGAACACTCACATTCTCCTCCCTGGAACATCAGAACTGGTTCCCTGGCCTTTGGGACTTGAACATTGGCCCCAAGTTCTGTTTGTTGGACTTGAACTGAGCCATGCTACCATTTTGCCTGGTTTTCCACCTTAAAGATGGACTTTTATGGGAATTCTAAGCCTTTATTTTATCCCTACATGGGGGAAACTTGGCTTTCATGTCAACATAGGGGCTATGGGTTTGCTGCCTCTTCTGGAGATGACAGAGGTGATAGTGCCAAGTCATTCCTTCTGTGATGCCCACTCCCTGGGTCTCTCCAAGTCCCCAATCTCCTCCTGCAGGAACCCCTCAAGTCCAGTCTGACATGCTATTCACAGTGTGCTGACCCAACACATCTCTTTCTCCACCAGTCCCCACACAAGAGGGTGTGTAGACTAGGGCACACCATGCATTTCTAATTCTTTTTATTTTCTGTCTCTCTGCCCCCAGAAGTTGGACCCGGGAGTTGTTGTGCAGATCTGTCTTGGGGCAGGACTGAAGCTTTGGGCTCTTCCCACTTCCACATTTCCCACAGCCTCGTCACTAACAGCATGGTGGTGGAAACACTTTTCTCCTTGATGCAAAACCTCAAATCTGCACATCTTGCTCTTGGCTGCAGCCAAGCTTCTGTTTCCCAACTGACTTCCAATAGAGAGGACAGCATTCTCTCCACCAAGTGCTGGGCTTCCTTGAGTGAAATAATTGATAGTGGCAGAAGAGAGTAACATAACTTTTTAACTGGCAGTGAATGTGGTTCGGGTTTTGCCTTTATTGTCTTTTTCCTGATCCTCTTTTTTTCTTCTTAGCAATAGAATCCAACACACACTCTCCTGAAAACAAATCTTGATTCATTTCTGCTCCTCAGTGTCCCCTGTCCTGTGTGACTTTCTACATTATTGCCCCATCTCTGAACCTCAATTTCCTCTGCTGAGGCATATGACCATGACTCCCATTAATCATAGTTGTTGTGGGAGCCAGTAGTGTTTTTAAAAAGCTATTGACAATATTAATATTTAACAAAATTTATTATGAGACAAAAGCTTTTTGGAAAAAAAAACTGATATATCCTGTTTAACAGAAACTTAACAAAAATGCTAAAAATCAAACTTCCATTTATCTATTTATATATCCTTGAAATGCATATGGCATAAATTAATAATTTGGTGAGACAACCCATCATTTGTTAAAATCTGATAAAATACTTGAGCAAAGAAAATATAGAAGTGAATAGATATAGAATATTTCTGAATCTTATGCATACACATAGGGCAAAGCTTTCTAATCATACGTCACAGTTCATATAGGAAACACAAATTCTAATATATCGGTACACATATATTCATATATGCAAATATGAGCACATATTCACATATAATGTCCATATACTACAAGTGTGTGTGTATATATGGATATGCTACTGTTGTATGTGTCTCTGTGTGTATTTATATATATGATCTCTTTTTAAATATGTGTCTGGGAGACGGGGCAAGATGGCGACAGCATAGGTGAACTGGTGAGATTCTCTGAACGGACCAAGACTGCAAACTGCTGAATAGACAGACTGTAAAGCAGAGGGAAAAGTGAACAAAACCAGAAGACCCTCATAAGGAAGAACAGGTCATTGCAGAAGAGAAATAAAATCAATCCCACCTTCCCTCAAAAACAGAATTGAAGAGGGGGAGGGAAAGGGGTAAAGGGAGAAAAATCTACAGAAATGAAGAAAAACCAAAAGAAGAGTATGGGTCTCTCCCAGACGCCTGGGAGAGCAGACACTGAGAAAACTGACTTTGGAATGCAAACAATGAAAAGTCCCCAGAATGAAAGGGTCTCAAAATGCAAATGTAGATATCAAAACAATAATGGAGAGATTAAAAAGAATTGAGGAGACACAAGAAGAAACTAGGAAGGAGCTGATATCTGAGATAACAGTAATAAAGAATACTGTGATTGAAATAAATA
>NW_007231854.1:0-7032 GCF_000164805.1 Carlito syrichta | reverse complement strand
CAAACATCCATCTGCGAACAGTCAGTCCCCATGAAGGTTAATTTTATGTGCCAGTTTAAATGGGCCACAGAGTGCCTAGATATTTAGTAAAACATTATTGGTGAGTCTGTTGAGGGTGTTTCTGAACAATAAGAGCATTTGTGTTAATAGACTGAATCAGCAGATCACTTTCCCCAATATGAGTGCTTCAGCTAAACCCTTAAAGATGTGAATTAAATGAGAAAGATGAGTAAAAAAAATTCTCTTCCGGGCTGTCTTTGAGATCAATTAATCAGTTTTCTGCCTCAGAAACATGTTTAGACTAGAACTTGGACTTCTTGGCCTTAATAAGCATACAAGTCAAGTCTTTAGTAAATTGTCCTATCTCTCTGTTTCCATTTCTAATAATGTATCTTTGTTTACGGTACCCTTATGCAGTTTTTAAGTACTACAGAAATGTTTAGACCCAATCAGCAAGAGTGGCTGGATGCCAGATTATGGTATTTCTAGAATAGAGATCTTCAGAAAATATAAAGCAAAGTATTTAGCAGTTCAGTTTAAGTGGTGTCACTTTCCTGTGAAATGTGTAAAACTGAAACAGCCTCCAAATATATATCAACTGTAATCTAAGTCTATTCTAAACTTGATTTATATTAACATTCATTCTCTATGGTTAGAGAATAGAAAAAGTTTCCCAAACAATGTACCTGTGCAGAAAAATGTCTCAGTAGGCCCCTTCTTGTCAAGCCATGGTAGCACATTCTAGATTTTGATGCTCTGGTTTGCTATATTATTTGCCATTAGCCTTTCCTCAGGGATATAGGAGATAAGAACAGTGAAGTGTCTGATTAAGCAACAAGGCTTTGTACAATTTGCAATAATGTGCCAGGCAACTAAGTAACCCTGCTTGGGGGAGATTGGTCCTTTTTGCGTTTCTTTTACTTGAATGCCATTACATTTCTTGAATCTTTAAATTAATATTTTTCATCAAATGCAAAAAGTTTTTAGTGATAATTTTTCCATTTATGTTTTTCTGTCCCAATTTCTATCCTGTCTCCTTTTGAGGCTTTTATTATGCATTCATTGGTGACTTTGTAATAAACCTGTGGGTCTCTGCTCATTTTTCTTCAACTTATTTCTCTTTGCGTTTTTTAAACAGGTTAATTTGTATTGATATTCCTTCAAATTCATTGATTTTTTTCCCTGTCATTTCCAATATGCAATTGATCCCAATTAGTAAATACTTGGTTCAGTGATTGCATCTTCTTATTTAAAAATTTTCATTTCTTTTGATTTCAGCCTATCTAATGAAATTCCTATTTGTTGAGTTATTGTCAGGACATATTTTACACATCAAGTCTATGAAGAGTTCACCTTCTGTTGATATATCAGCATGTAATTTGGGGGCACACTTTCAAATCTCAGTCAGTTCTCAACTCTTCTTTTGCTATTGCTTTCTATGAAGACGTCTCTAGTTTCCCCACATGGCCAGGGATGTGTGAAGAGCTTGCAATCATTATCATAATCTCCCTGTTAAATATCTTACTCATTCTTCATTTTCCACAATCATAACTGTGGCAATGTGGGTTTCTCCACTTCATTTATTACTGAATGTGTCGCTTGTAACTGATAGATCCACAGCTCTCCCCAATCCCTGTCTCACACACATAGATCCCACGTCTTCAGACAACAAATCTTCCAGTTTTTCACACAGCTAGAAATGCTACTCCTACCAAAAAAACTGAGTGCTGTGAAATCAGAGCACTCCCGGGCATGAAGGCTTTGGACTCCTTCTGTTCTTCCCACAGCTACCGCAAATTTTAATTACTGCAGTATTCTCATTTTTTTCTGTTTTGGAGTCCTGAAATGGTTTATTTTGACCTTTGTGTCCAGTTGAAGATAATGAATGTAAACAAAAGCTCATGGCCAGACCATATATGAAAATAGAACTCTGACCTACTTCTCCTCCAAGAACTAGTCATGTTAGCCAAACTACAACCTCTGCAGCAATCGGCCTAGAATGGTCAGGACTTGGTTAATGATTGTCAGTTTTCCTAATTTGCTTGTTTTTGCTTTAACTGCAGATAACTGTACAACCTAAATACATAAGCATGTCCTTCTAATTAGCTCAACTTCCATGCCAACAACCTCTATTCAGAATTGAAGCATCTATCTATTTTCACTTTTAAACGTTTATTTCTCTGTTTGTCTTGGAGTCTCTGTCAAATACAAATAAGTGTGACTGACTCCCTTGTTATAACAAAGTCTGAATAATTGCCTGCTTGTTCTCATTTGTGTGGTGTTGGTTTATTTCTGCAACTTTTATATTCACTTGTTGTAAAGAGTAGTCACACAGTTACACCTGGAATTTTTTTCTCTAAGTCTGTCTTAAAGGTTTAAATGTTAAATAGGCATTTTGTTCCATCTAAAAGAACATTCATTGTTCTCATAGTATCTGTAGGATCTCAAAAGGCTCTTTCCCTGGTGCATTAATGAATTGGGTAAATGAATGCAATTGTTTTATATCACTGCAAATTCATTAGTTTGGAAAAAATTCTGCCTGATTTGTTCTATATCTCACCCCAAATGCTCAATGAGTAGTTAAATATCTGTTGAGGCATGTTAAATTGTGTCCCAATTAAATATAACAAAAGATATGTTTAATTTCTAAGCCCTAGTGTTTATGAATGTGGACCTATTTATAAAGAGATTCTTCACAGGTGTAATCAAGTTAAGATGAGATTATACTGGATTAGGGTTGGTCCTGAATCCATGATTGGTGTCCTTTTAAGAAGAGGAGAGAACATAGCAGGGAAGAAGAATGTGTAAGACTCAAGAGATTGAAATGACACAGCTACAAGCCAAGAAATGCCAAGAATTGCTAGGAGCCATCAAAAGTTAGAAGGAAGCAAGGAAAGATTCTCCCCTAGAGCCTTTGGAGACAGCATGGTTTTGCCAACATGATTTAGTACTTATTGACTCCAGACCTGTGAAAGAGTGCAGTTCTGCAGTTTTAAACCACCCAGTTTGTTGTACTATGTGATGGCTGCCCAAGGAATGTGATATATCAGTGAAGGAGTCCCATGTCACTTTTAGCTTGCACACTAAATCCCCCATTTCTGTGTCAAGATGGTACCAAAACATAAGAAGACAACTATGTCAGTTATGACTTACAATATACTCTAGCATATTGCCTAAAGGTGGTAACTAGACTATCTCTGAAGTATCAAATAGGTCTATCTTTCTTTTGATTGCAGAACAGAAATGTAGTTTAAACTATTTTCACGGAAAATACCGTGGAAAGAGAAAGCCTCCAAAATACCATGCCTAATATTTACTGCCTTGCTATTTTCTAAACATAGTTTTTGAGGGAAGCAATGTAGGGTTTCTGAGATCATCTGTAGATTATTTCCAATTTCTCTTTTCCATCTGATTTTTGAAGTTATGCCATTAAGAAAAACAAGTACAGTAGTTATAGTAAATACAGTCAGCTCTCCATATCCATGGGTTCTGCTTTTGTATAATCAACCTCAAACTGAAAATATTTTTTACAAATAAAAAACACAACAATAATATAATACAAACAAAAATTAATGCAACTATTGAGACATACATATATGCAACTATTTACAAAGCATTTTCATTGTTTTATGTATTTTAAGTAATCTAGAGATGAGTCAAAGTATACAGGAGAATGTGTGTAGGTTACAGGCAAATATTACTGCATTTTATATAAAGAACTTGAGCATCCCTGGATTTTGACATCCATGGGGATCCTGGAAAAAATCCCCCTTGGATATCACCCTTGGTATCCAACTCTATATGTATAAAGCAACAGCCTGGTTTGAAGTGTCATGGACAGAGACTAAAAAAAACGAGAGTTTAGCAAAAGTCAGTCAACTGTGATCCTGAGTCCTGTATGTGTCAGGCTAATAATCTAATAGTTGGCTATCTCTAGTTAAAGATTCAACAAACTGAAATTTATAGAGGCAGAAGGTTTGAAAGGAAAATCTCTCACTGCGTCATATTCTCATAGACAAAACAAAACAAGTCTAAGAAAATTTTTCTTAACGTTTTAATAGATGATCCCGATAAAGCACATACTATGTCAATCAGAGGAAACCTTCAGATCTCAACAGCACTCAGGGCCATTTGGAGGTTGGATTTATTGGATCTATTGCTGTCTCATTCCCTAAGAACTTCCTATTTTAGACTTGCAACAAATAATGAGGAAGGCAGGCATACAAAGATAAACAGCACTGTTGTTAATAAGAGGCAGGTTTTAAATCAAAGATAAAAGTTATTATACCTAATCTGATAATCAAAAAAAGACATAGAAAGGATTCTTCATTTCTATGAATAATGTAACATTCTTAGTTCAGTTAAAAGTAGTCGGAGCTTAGATGCAATGCAACTAACTGCATACAATAGAGAGCTCAGAGGGTCTCAGAGGAGCATACTTTTGCAGTTTGGAAATCTCAGACTATGCCAGAGAAATAATTTTGATGAATCTTGACAAGATTCTCATCAACTATTTCTAAAAAAATACAACCACAAAAGTGATAATCAAGCACAGTAAAGTTACTATATTTATAGCATTATGAGGGAACCCCCTTCTACATAGTATTAACAGTATGTTAGAAAGGGAGAATTAGTAGAGAATATATATAGGGTTTTATCTGGATAACTGTAAGACAGACTCAGTAAGTAGAGAACTGACTAAGAATGGGTAGAATGTATGCAATACTAGTTTTGTAAAAATGAACACAAGATGAGAGGATCTTGAAGCCAAAATTTAAGTTCAAACTCACCATATTAATGTGTAAACTATTTTCATTGGCTCACACTCTTACATTCCAGAAGGAATTTTCCTTGAAAAAAGCAGTTAATTCATTTCTGCCCGGTTGCAATATTGTTTAGTACAGAAACAGGACATTATGTTTGGATCAGAATGATTTAGTAAGGATCAGAGAGGTATGTCCATTTCAATTTTCAAAATGAAGAAAATTAAAAACTAGAGACAAATGGTGTATTTTAGAAATCAGCTTTTTTTGCCATTTATTTTAAAGTAACATCTTTTTAGCTATTCTCAATAGTATATGCCACTAGCAAGAAAGACTTGTTTAAAATAACATAACAAATATAATATAATAGTGATTATGAAGTGATGCTGTACTTTATAAAACATCTAACAAAAATATCCTGAGACTAGCATGCTGTTTTTCAAAATTAACTCCACAGACAAAATTACATTTAATTATCTTATTTTTGATTTGTCTCATTCAAAAGAATATCCCACAAGCTACTTTAAGTACATTATAAAATATACAACTGTGGGGAAATTCTAATTTTATTTTACTATTAAATGTTGAATAGTTCCTAGTTTATATAGATGTAAAAAAAAGTTATATGCTTCAAGACCAATTATTTTATGGCATTACAAGATAAATTAATAATGACTTCTGTTTGAAAATAAATTTTAGAAACAAGTTACTATGTAACCTTATAAAATTTTTATTTTAGAGTTGTAGGCTACATGTGGGAAGTTACCACATAAGTAGGTTGCATGCAGGTGAAGACTGAGCACCCCTAGGCCTTCTCTCCCCCTGAGAGTTGATGAGGTACTGGTATGTTGTTCATCCTCATTCATTCTTCTCTTCTCTAGAGGTGTCCAGCATCTGCCGATCCCACTCGTGAGCGAGTGTGACCAATGATCAGGGCCCACTTAGGAGTGAGAACATATGGTATTCAGTTATTGGTTTCTTTGATAGTTTACATAGTGTGAAGGTCTCCACATGCATCCAAGTTGCTGTGAAAGCCACGCTTTTCTTCCTCTGTATGACTGCATAATATTCCATTGAGTGTATGTATTACAATTTTTTAATCCAGTTCACTTTTGATGGGCATCTGGGTTAATTCCATGTTTTTTCTATTGTGAATAGTGCTGCAATAATCATGTGTGTGCAGGTGTCTTTTTGGTAGAGTGATTTATGTTCCTCTGGGTATATTCCCAGAAGAGAGATTGCTGGATAATATGGAAGCTCAATTCTTAGTTGAGAAATCACCATTCTGCTTTAAATAGAGGTTGAACGAGCTTATATTCCCAGCAATAGTGCAGAAGTGTCCCCTTTTCTCTGTAGCCACACCAGCACCTGTTGCTTTTTGACTTATTACTGACAGCCATCCCTACCAGTGTTAGGTGGTATCTCGTAGGTTTTTTTGTTTGTTTGTTTTGTTTTGTTTTGATCTTTCCTGATGATTATTGAGGCTGATCATTTCTTCCCATGTATTTCTTGGCTATTTGTATGTCATCCCTTTTAAGAAGCGCTTGGGCCTGGCATGGAGGCTTAGCCTGTAATCCCAGCACTTTGGAAGGCTTGTTGATTGTTTCCTGAGTCTTTGCTGAGGTTGATTTTTAGTGCAAGGAGGTTTTCAACAGACTTTCTGGGGCTTTCTAGGTATAGAATGATATTATTTATGAAGGGGGATCGCTTAACTTCCTTTTTTGCTATTTGGATACCCCAGATTTTCTTCTCCTGACTGATTTCTCTGGCGAGGACTTCCAGTACTACGTTGATAGGTAGAGTGAGAGTGAGCATCCTTGTCTTGTTCCAGTTCTTTGAGGGACTGCTTGTAGCTTCTGCCCACTAAGCACAATGTTGGCTTCAGTTTGTCATAGATTGCTCTTATTGTTTTGAGGAATGTTTCTTATTGAAGTATTGGCCTAGGTGTTTGGGCATTATTATCAAAAAGAGATACTGTACTTATCAAATGGTTTTCCTGCATTTAATGAGCTAATCATGTGATTCTTGGTTTTAATGAGAAGATTGCCTGAACCCAGGTGTTCAAGACCATCCTGGGCAACTTGATGAGATCTAGTCTCTACAATAAATCACAATAACTAATAATTTATTGTAGAAACTAATAATCTAGTCTCTACAATAAATCACAAAAACTAGTCGGGCATGTGGCATGCATCTGTAGTTCCAGCTACTTGGAAGGCTGAGGTGAAAGGATTGCCTGAGCCCAGCGTCCAGCAGGTCAAGGTTGTGG
>NW_007231853.1:0-7753 GCF_000164805.1 Carlito syrichta | reverse complement strand
ACCCAGTGACCAACCCTTCCAGAAACATACATAGGTTCTGTCCCAGCATTTCTGTGCACTCAAATCTTTGGGGTCAGTGAATCTGTTGTGAGAACTGTTTTATTTATCGTTCATGCCTTCTTGATGCTGCAGCGTATGTCTTTTAGAATCTAATATCTTTCTCTTGTTCTTATTATAATCCCTTTCACATTTTCCATTGTGTTTGTGCAAAAGTGAGTAGTATATAAAACGTATAATATAAAGAATGTATCACACATATTCTATATATAAATATAGGTTCATAAAAATTCATCCATATATAACAAATCAGAAACTGGTACTTCTTGGAATGTGATTATGGTCTTGTGCCCTAAAGTCAGTCTCTGGATATACCTGGAACACACTGGGCACATTCTCTGTCTCCAGAGCCATATTTTGCTCCTGTGGTTTGAAAACAGCCCACACAAATAGTCAAATTATAGCACAAGTAGGAAGGGCCCCAAATAATTCCACATATATTGTGTGGCAACTGTAGACATTGTGAGGTCTAGGAGTTCCTCCACAGCAGCAGTGATTACACATGGCTTTCCAGTGAGGTAGGGTTCAGGCCTAGCCACCAGCAGGGGGACATCTGGGGAGGCCACAGTAGAATGTGCTGAGCAGGAGGCACTATGAGCAGAGAAGGTGAATTCCTCAAGTGGGGTGAGTTTAGGAACAAAGAGAACACAATGGAGAAAGGTCATTCCTCTGCAATCCTTGGAAGTGTTCCTGGAAAGGAGGAACTCACAATGGAACCCTGAATTGGGCATTTGAGTGCATTTCAGGCACATTCTTGGATCGACTGCCTCTCCCTTCATAATGGGTAAGGTTTGTCTGGAGACAGAAGTGGACTCAGCTCATTATCTTGGCTCTGGGTGGGCCCAAAATTTTTTCAAAGACACTTGGCAGTATGTTTCCCTTGGAGCTTGAGGAATCACCTGAAACTCATAAATAGTTTCTTCCTTTGCAAAAGAAAAACAAATCCTGCTTTTGTTTGATGTGTCTGGTTTTACTAAATTTTCAGCTATGGCCTTGTTCTCTAGCTTGGTCCAAAGCACATGGTAACATGGGGCTTAGCATGAGCAGGTCCAGGTCTTTGATGTTGCCAGAGAACCTTGGTGTAGAGTAATACCATGCAACCAGCTGAGTCCTGGCTTCTGATTGGCATACTGATGTCTTGGAAATAGTCTGGTCCAATACTGGCCAAAAAGGCACCAAAGAAATAAAAATAACAAGGTACCTACTTGTCATTCTGCTGCTGACTTATATGTGACTTTAGGTCAGTCCTTTCACCTCTTTCAACCATGATTTCTTCATTTATAAATTGGGTGTAGAAACAGGTAATGAATAAATAATTATGGTTAAAAAACATCAACACAACATACTCTAGGTATCACTTCAATAATTGCACACAGGGCATCTAATTTCATTATGACAAAAATTATTTTTTTGAGTAGTATCACTTCTTGAATTTTTAGGGTTCATGAATGTAAATAATTTCAGAATAACTTGTCCAGAGGCACACACTGTCAGACCAACTAGGACTATGGCATAGGCCTTCTAATGCAGAGGCTGAACTCCTGCCCATCTCAACACATCATGAGCCTGGGTCACAGAGCCATGTCAACCAAGGAATGTTCTGTGATTGTACTCATGTCTCATGGATGCAACGTGGATCCCTGAAATGGACCCGTGGAAACTAAGATGGTTCACTTCTAACTCAAAATAAATAATTCAGTCAGTTTACTTCACCATCAAATAAATTCTGTAGTGAGACAAACAATTAATTTGATGGTGAACAGCAATTAAAGATAAGAAATATTTAAGTGAAAGTTAGGGTGATCAAGTTTTCTGGTTTGTCCCGAAAAATTTTCAGGGATGAAAAAACTTCAGTGATTAAAAAAAGTCATAAAAATCTAGGAGATTAAGGTCACCTTGGTTAGAGTTTACTTTCTGGCTGTGGCTTCAGAGTGGCAACACTGCATTCTGAGTGGAATCAGAGAACAAGCAGACAACAGTGAGTGAGCTAGTCTGTGAATGCTGAGAGACATTGCTTCTCTCCTGCCTTCCCTCTGAGTAACCCAGGCTTGTTCCTAGAATGGCACAGTGATAGCATCTCCTCTTCCTTCTCAACTCCATCCTTTGTTCTCAAGCTCTTCTTCATACTATGGTCACTTTCCATTCTCCTGCTTTGAGCTTTTTTGTTTGTTTTGGTGTCTTTTGGGGGATAATTAGTATAGAAGAAGAATAAGAGGTAAATGTGGGCAGTATAATTTCATATTTTCTCTCTTCTCACACAGGGACCATGTACTTTCAGGTTAGAGTCCAAAATCTCACCTGGAAAACTCAGGTACTGGAACACTTACTTGGAGTAAGTATCCAAATACCTGCTTAAGCATTTCAGAATCTCTAAATCAAGCTGTTTGCCAGATGCACACCATTCTCCCCTCCCTTGCCTCCTCCTGACTCACCTGCCTACAACTCCTCCAAGCTCTGGAAACCTCCACTACCCTCCTGTCTGCACAGTCTCACTGGACAGAGAAAAGTGCTTTCTCTCACTAACCCCATGTCCCAGGAGGATGAACCTTCTCTAAATGCCTGAGTTTGGAAACCTCAGTGTCAGAGATGAGAGTCAGAAAAAAAGAGGGAAGAACTGCAGCATGGAGAAGGCGGAGTAAAGGAAGGAAGGGTTTCCTCATGATGCAGGGATATCTAAACATAGTTGTTTGCCAAACACTTAGAGGTTAAAAATGATGGGCTAAGCACTTTACAAATTAGAGCACAACTGATCCTAGATTATCCAATGAGGTAGGCACTGTCATCTTGCCAATGTTAAAATTTACCCAAGCCCTGTGAGATCAAAAGTCAGGAAGATCAAAGAAAGCCCTTCACCCCTCTCATTATGGACAACAGCTTACTACAGAGACCACCCTCATCAACATGAATTAGGCAAGAGTCAGGCAAACTCACATTTTCCTCCTGCAGTCCAGACACAGTCACTTCATATTCTCATTCTTTTTCTCGTCAATCATAGCTGAACTGTTTTCTTCATTTATTAGCTGGAATGAAGTGCTTGTCAAACTGACTTGAGCAAACTTCTGTTAACTTACTGCCACCCCCCACATTATCCCCCCCTTTGATGCATCCCTAAGGGTAAACAAGAACTGCAAAGCAGAATAACCCTCCTGAAGACCCTCCTAGAAACAGACTGGCCATGGGAGACACATTCCTGGCCAACTGTGGGATCACACCACCTGCTCATTCTGTCCCCACTCTCAGTCCTTCACTTCTTTCCCTCTTACTTCTGAGATCCTTGACAATCCTCTGATTGAAGCATTCTATGTATTGCTAAGACCATTCTGAAAAAATTATTAGCTTTAGCTTTGTCAGAAATTTTTTTGAATGAAAAAAATCTTTGTATCACAATGCTGGGATCTCAGGCAACACTGAGAGTAATCATGCTGTCCCTTCTGACCCATCTTTAAAAGAAGATGGATTCTCATTTGTCTGAGGCCTCAATTGGGAACAGAACTGCTTATTTGCTGTTTCTCTTCCTGCATTGATAAATGACCTTTAGGAAGACACAATTAAGTAGGTGTCAGATTACTGCTCACCAGTCTGCCAACTGGTGATGCAGAATTTTATGGTGGTGATGTTAGATTCTCTTATTGCGCCTAGTCAAAAACAAATTATATTACACATGGGTCTGGAACCCTTAAAAAGCTCTGAATAGATTAAAACAAAAAGCTCACATTGCATGTGGAATCATCATACTCCAGTTATCTGTGTTGTTTTCAGCTGTCACATAACATTGTGAACATTACAAACTTTGGTATCACAGTGGATACACCAAGCTATGATTTGTGTTTGAAATCTAGACACTCAAGTGTTTATGACAGTATATATAGTCAATTCACCATAAAGTCAAAAGTTCTACTTTGCTAAGGATAATAGATAGTCTATACATAATGTTTAAGTTCCTACTATGTATAAAAGGACTCTTTCACAATATGTATGGAGATGAGAAGCAGTTAAATGCCCTTTGCTTTGAGTGGAAAGTTGACTGCATTTTCTGTCTTGGATGATTGAGGTGGGATCTAACCTATTCACTCACCTCTTGTAGGCTGAAGCCCTTCTCCAAATGTTCTTTGGTTCATGTTGACATCTTTGAGAGCACCTGGAACTGAATCCAGCAGGGGAATAAGGAAATCAGTGTAGTCCATCAAATATTCTGCCCATTTAGGGCACTGTGTTGACGAAACCTTGGCAGCTATCTGTGGATGGGAGAAGCTCAGTATAGACCATTTGTTCCATTCTGCTTATGATTCCCAGATATATTAAGCATCCAGTGACTTCGTCTCTGGAGAGGTGACATTTAAACTGAGATGAAGAGCCAGCCATCTGAAGAAAGAGTTTCCTTGTGACTGCAAACGATCTTTAGGGGGCAAGCTTGGCTTGTTTTAGGGACCCAAAGATGTCCAGTGGGACTGGAGTGAGGGAGGATATGGCAGGGAGAGGAGCTAAGAGCACAGAAAGGGCAGGGGACAGATCATGGGAGATTTTATAAGCCCAGGTTAGGAGATTGGAATTTGTTTAAGTGCAATAGGATGCATGGAATGTTTCTGTGTTAGTTTCCTATAGTTGTTGTAACAAAGCACCACAAACTGGATGGTTTAGAACAGTAACTTATTTTCTCACAGTCCTGGGGGCCAAAAATTCAACATCTCAAATGGAAAACAATGATTTATAATGTTCAGATTGTTATCTATAGAGCAGTTAAGAGGAACTATAATTGTAACAGGATCTATGTGATTCTGAGGCAATAGGCACCAAATGACTATGAGGAAGCTGGTCAGAGAGCAAGCTGACCTAAAGATTAATGTTGAATGTGCTGCAAGATTAGTTCATTTTCCTTTACCCCCTTCGTCTTCTCTGAATAATTTTATGTTTATAGGGATGGTTTTAAAACTACATTGTGTGTGGGCTGCACTGAGTGTTCCCTTTCATCTTACATTGTCACAGTTTTGACAGCAGCATTACGAAAATTTCTGAAGTAATAGCGGTACCACACCCCAACATGCATAGACACTTTTAATTTAGATATTCCTATCCCTCAGTATAGAAAACACCTCATTCACTAATTTTGTTTTCCAGCTACTCTGATTGTTCTTTCATCAAAGTGGTCAAGTTGAAGTTTAAAGTTTTCATGTTTCTTTATCAACATTGTGCCTCTTCAGTGACAAATGGTCATGTGCAGAGAACACACTAGTTCAACCCAGTGCCACTGGGGCTGGCTTCCAAGAGCTAGGTTAGAAACTCATCCTGACCAGGGAAGGTAGACTTGGGATCAGTGTTTTCACAGAAAGAACTATCTCCAGAAAGAGATTCTGATAGCAGATTTTCACTGGTGTTCATGGTCAACTGACTGGAGCAAACAGCTAGGTGACTAGAGTAATGCATGCCTGAGCCAACATTCAAGCTGCCTACTTTTCTAAGTACCTATATTTCATTCACTCATTCATTCATTCATTTATTCATCTGGACCCCTGAATCGTGCTTAACCTCACTGCCTTCTTATGCTCTAGATGAGGCAGGCTCAACATTCCAATTTTACTCTGATTGAAGTTCAAAGCCTTCACTGGGATTTCTTCAAACTACTAGAAGGCAAACACTCTGATATCCAGCTGTCTCCAGGACACTGCATTCACACTTGTTGTCTCTATTCTGAACTCTCTGCCTGATATGAAAGTCAGATCTTTCCTCAACTTGTGAACACCAATCTCCTAATCTCATTTACACAAGGTACTCATGAGTTTAAAGGGCTTTTCTGATGAGGAGGTCTCAGGCAGGTTTTGCTGGAGCTCTGTCTAGCAAACAACTTAAAACTACATGTGAGTTATTTGTGGTCTTAAAGCCCACAACCTTCTTGCTACATAGTTTTTTACATGGCCCTTCATCCCCAGCAGTGGGAGTACTTCTCAGCAGCTACTATCTGTACCTCTTCTCCTTTATAGTAAAGAAAGAAATTTCTCTCATTTACTCATGCAAAGAGTTTAACCATTCATTTGTTATTAGGAGACTTCTTAGGCACCCTTTTCCAGTCCAAAATAAATCATAAGGTATTTTTCTCCAAGAAAATAATTTTCCCTGAGATAAATGCTGGTGCTATTTCTTGAGAAATAGAAATTTCACCTCATTGCATGTATGTATTCATTTATTTAAGTACATACAGAATGTTAGGTACTAGCAATACTAGAATGATTCAGTTAGGCCTATGCCCTGGTCACCAAAATGGCTTGTCATCCACTACACAGATGACATGTAGAAGGATGAAGCCAGTCGATGAGATAAGAGGAGGAAAGTCAGGTGGCTATAGGATTCTTAATCCAGTTTTCTATAGGATTCCTAAGGCATTCTTTAGTCCATCCCTGCAATGGATTCAGTCTAGGAGTAGATTAAAGGAGCACTGGTGTCTCTTCAGCAAATGGAGCTAAAAGTCTGGCCAGATGTTTTACCATCCGAATATTCCCTTTTATTTGACTCTAAACTGGTCACCCACTTCACACTCCATCACCATAGATAAGCCCTGTCTGACTCCACAGGGCTCTTACAAGTCATGGGTAAGACCAGATTAAAACATGAATGGACAGCAGTGGAAATCTGTATGAGGAAGGGAGGCACACCTCATCAACAAGGGTACCTGCACAGTGAATATTTTTATACCTAACCCTGAAATGTACCCCACAATTTTGAAATAAACAAATTTTAAAAGTTAACAAATAAAAAAGAAAACATGGATGGGTGCCAAGAATGGAAAAGATGATGGTGTCTGTTTCCAAAGCAATTTAAAATAAAAGCAATATAAAAGTATAAGTGTAAGGAAGTCCAAAGAAGTTCTGACATTTTTAGTAATGACTAGTTTAAGCTCATTTAAAACTCAACTATAAAATTCTTTTCATCCAAAATCTATCTATCTCCCTCCCCCCTTTCTGCCTATGTATATTGAATAACCGAATACTGGTGTTTTGTGAAAAATTTAATATATTACTTGTTCTCCAAGACTGCTTTTTTTCATCAGGTTCTCAGACAACAATGATTGTTAAAAATTTCAGGTCAAATACATCTTTCTCAAAGGTTGCCTAGATGAATATGTGCTTAATACAGGACATTTGAGACCATAAACAATTCAAATTTGAATCTGTTTATTTATATTTTTTTCTTTAAAAATGGCATTCATATGCACATACATGGTTAACTGTGGGTTATTTCTGGATGGATTTAGGTAGTTAATATCTATTGTGATGAATATCACACTTTCCAACAAGGTTGTTGTTGACGACAACAGCTAGTAAGAGAAGATTTTGGCATTCTGTTACCCCCTTTTTTTCCCAAAGGGTTGGATTTATTTTCAGAGGTGACTTAGCATCCCAGAGAATTTGGCTCAGTGAAAAAAATCTCTAAGCCAGAAGCACCTGGCCTTCTTATAAAACAATTTTTAGATTGTTACTGTTCACACTATGCAAATGGTCAGGAGTTGGCAAGTGGTCAATTACCAACTCCACTGAACACAGCTAATTGAATGAATAGTAGAACTGAGCTGTAGTGACTACCTGGTTCAATGTACTCATTTAACTGCCAGGCACCGCACCTAGCAGTTTGCCCACATCATACAGCTGGTTGGGAGCAAAGCTATAAGAATAGCACTGATTTCCTCATCTCTCATTCAAATAATTTT
>NW_007231852.1:4412-5716 GCF_000164805.1 Carlito syrichta | reverse complement strand
GTGAATATTTGTATACCTAACCCTGAATTGTACCTCACAATTTTAAAATTAAAAAAAAAAATTTTTAGCCGGGCTCGGTGGCTCAGCCTGTAATCCTGCACCTTTGGGAGACTGAGGTGAGTGGATTGCCTGAGCCCGTGGGTTCGAGAACCTCCTGGGCAGCGAGACCTCATCTCTACAATAATACAAAAAATCAGCCGGGCGTGGTAGCGCTTGCCTGTAATTCTGGCTACTTGGAAGGCTGAGGTGGAAGGATCGCTGGAACCCAGCAGGCAAGGCTGCGGTGGCTGGAAGCAGTCACTGCACTCCAGTCTGGGCAACAGAGTGAGACTCCAACTCAAAACAAACAAACAAACAAACAAAAAATTTTAAGTTAAAATAAAGAAGCATGAAACCAAGGTCTGGTACATGCAAAGACTATGTTCTCTCTCATAACTCAAGATGAATTGTTGGCAAAATTCCACACTACAGCCCTTAAGGAAAACCTAAGTAAACAAAATGAAAACAAAAATGTTGTTTGGCTAGTTACATATAGCATTTTTAATTACTGCCATTATTTCTATAAAGAAAGTGAAATTCACAGAGGGTAGGTGATTAAGACAGTGCCACTCTCTACACTATTCTTTATTTAGCAGCAAGTTAAAGTTACCATCTATCGTAATACTATAAGAATAGGATTGACAGTGGCGGGAAACCATGGGGGTGGGCAGGGAGGGGAAGGGTGGTGGGATTAATGGTAGTCAATATCTGTCTGGGGATGGGGGTACACCCCTTATCAACAAGGGTGCCTGAACTATGCATATTTGTGTACCTGACCCTTAACTGTACCCCACAATTTTAAAATAAAAAAATGTTTAAAATAAATAAAGTTACCATCTATCAGAACTGCCAGCAAGTTCAAGATTGATCCTCTATTCCCTCCCATTTTGCAGTTTCAGCCCCACCTCCGCTTTGATTTTAACTTCCTTAGAAAGAGAATACACTATAGGCAGACCCACTTCTTAGAGGGATAATGACTCAATAACAGTTGAACTGGGCCATTGCCTTGCTAAGCTATGATGTGGCCATTGCTCTTTGAGATATGGCCAGGCCATGTTTTCTTAAGTTTTGGCCTCTCCCCTCCCTTGGGGTGGTGATCTCTCTCTCTCTTTCTCTCTCTCTCTTTCTCTCTCTCTCTCTCTCTCTCTGTGTGTGTGTGTCTCTCTCTCTCTCTCTCTCTGTGTCTCTCTCTCTCTCTCTCTCTCTCTCTCTCTCAAAATCTGCTTTGATGAGAAAAGAAAAGTCAAACTGCTGCTGATGATTTG
>NW_007231852.1:0-4392 GCF_000164805.1 Carlito syrichta | reverse complement strand
TAAGTAAACAAAATGAAAACAAAAATGTTGTTTGGCTAGTTACATATAGCATTTTTAATTACTGCCATTATTTCTATAAAGAAAGTGAAATTCACAGAGGGTAGGTGATTAAGACAGTGCCACTCTCTACACTATTCTTTATTTAGCAACAAGTTAAAGTTACCATCTATCGTAATACTATAAGAAAAAGATTGACAGTGGTGGGAAACCATGGGGGTGGGCAGGGAGGGGAAGGGTGGTGGGATTAATGGTAGTCAATATCTGTCTGGGGCTGGGGGGACACCCCTTATCAACAAGGGTGCCTGAACTATGCATATTTGTATACCTGACCCTTAACTGTACCTCACAATTTTAAAATAAAAAATATGTTTAAAATAAATAAATAAAGTTACCATCTATCAGAACTGCCAGCAAGTTCAAGATTGATCCTCTGTTCCCTCCCATTTTGCAGTTTCAGCCCCACCTATGCTTTGATTTTAACTTCCTTAGAAAGAGAATACACTATAGGCAGACCCACTTCTTAGAGGGATAATGACTCGATAACAGTTGAACTGGGCCATTGCCTTGCTAAGCTATGATGTGGCCATTGCTCTTTGAGATATGGCCAGGCCATGTTTTCTTAAGTTTTGGCCTCTCCCCTCCCTTGGGGTGGTGATCTCTCTCTCTCTCTCTCTTTCTCTCTCTCTCTCTCTCTCTCAAAATCTGCTTTGATGAGAAAAGAAAAGTCAAACCGCTGCTGATGATTTGTACCACAGAGGTTGCCCAGAGTCTCTGGTTGAGCTCTGACCTGTGTCAAGATTCTACATCTGACTTCTTCTGTGCCTCGTTTCCATCATTTTCCCATGACTCTTATCAGTGAGGGGTTGACAAACCACAGTCCCAAAACTAAATCCAGCTATCTGCCTGTTTTTGTAAACAAGGTTTTGTTAGAACAAGGCCACAGCCACTCACCTAGATATTGTTCACTGCTGCCTTCCTGCGGCACAAGAGAACTTTGTAGCTACAACAGGGACCGTCTAGCTCATAAAGTCAAAAGTATTTAATCTTTGAAAATTTAAAGAAACTATTTGGCAATTCCTGTTCTAAGCTACTTTGGGGATTATATACCTAAACATTACTAACAATTTACTACTCTTTGACAGAAACTGTAAATAGAATATATGTAGACTGTCCAAACATATCAACAGAAAGAATTTACCTGCAGTGGTTACTGTGAATAGTTTTGTGGAAAGTTCTGCAGAATTGCTCCAGAAATCATTCTGAGGTGAAGAGAGTCCAGGGGAAGGAGCTGTCCAAGCACCATCATGACTAGTACCCACCATGCGCAGTGGTTATGTCCTACAAGGTCACTTCCAACACTGAGTCACTGCCCCTAGAGAAAGTGAGGGGTAGGTTCCTGGAAGCCTCTGCTCAAAACATCGTGTTGTGAAACTGCTGGAGGAGGGAGGGACACACCTCATCAACAAGGGTGCCTGCATAATCAACGTTTGTATACATAACCCTGAATTGTAACCCACATCTTTATAATAAAAAAAATTGTGGCACCTTATCAACACATTACCAATTCTTATGAGTGTTTATGCTTGAAGACACCTTATTTAATGTACATCAATGTTTCATTAACACCGAACTCAGCCAGAGTCACCACAGCTGTGCACGTCATAATCTTCCTGAGCATAGGAACACAGGATACCACTTTAACAATGTGCTTGGGTTTTATTTTAAACAGAATCATCCACCGAAAATTCAAAAAATGTGAACAAGGTGGTGCTACAGAAACAAAGAAAAGCATACTTGTTTATAGTATGAGAGCTGAAACAAGAAGGCATGGGATCACTATTCCACCCCATCTAGGAACCTGTGTGTCAGCCGACTCAAGATTTTCACCAAACTGCATGTGTCCCTGTCCACGAATGACCAAAGAAGCAATGCAAGTATTGATTATGGAGCTACACATTTAGCAAGTAAGCGGATTAACAAATATAAACCCACCAATAATGAGACTCAACTGTACTTCATAACCATCCATCTAAAAATTATGCATATTCCAAATTTTTCTCTTTTGAACTCGGTATCTAGTCTCGGGTCTTATTCTATAGTTACTGTGTAAACTTCAGGAGTTGGGAAACTGGGATGAACAAATTCTAATGATCTCAGATTGTGAAGAATTGCATACAACATTTATGGAAAGCAAGAGTGTTTTCCCCACATTTTATACTTCTTGGAATCTAAACAAGTCTTATTTCACATAGCAAACCTCTGTTGGCCCACATCATCACTGCTTTTGTCTTCTGATTCTTTACTAGATAATTCTGCATTGTCATCTGGAAAAGGGAGGTCTGCCAGTGGCTGAGGAGATATGGGTGCAAGAGGTGCCTGCAACAGCATAAAGTCTTCATACTAATTACGAGAACAGAACAAAAGTATGATGGCAACCGATGATATTTACAGAATAGATGAACTATCTCCATTCCAATACTTGTCTCTCACTTCCCTCTGTCTCAAGATTTGTTTTACACATCCTACACATCTCGAGGAAGCATCTACGTAGCAGACTCTAATGCTCACAATATGTTTCTCCTTCCTCAGCACCCAGCTGAGCTGAGTCTCTAAACCTCTATTTTTTCCATGTAACTGCATTCCAGCAAAGGGAATGGGAACATAGAAAACCACCACAAAGAATTCTCCCTTCCTGATCTGTAGCCTGTGTGGTGACCATTCCCGTCAACTAGGGGAGGCACATGGTGAAACAACTCAGGCTTTTTGAGTGACTGGGTAGAGAACATCCCTCAGTCCAACTGCTGGAATGGACTTCACGTGACCAAAATATAGTTGCTTTTGTAATGAATGAATAAGAATTTAAGTTTTGTTTGTGAACAGCAGCTAGCATAACCTTAATCAGTACCCCTGCATTATTCCAAGTTTTGAGTATGTGCTGGAGTTAAAAAGGAAAATTATGATGTTAACAGTACGTACATCTTGCAAAACAGCCAACTCAAAAGCAAATTCTCATTATTATATATTAACACTCAAAATAATTTTGCATTACTACTATGTATAAATGTACTGAGAGCAGAATAATAACTAAAATTATTCAAGAACCAGCATAGTCTGCTATACAAATTAGTGATGAATAGGCACAGTAAGTTTTAATTAAAATTTTAGTAACTGGCCATTCCCTTGCTAGGCAATTATGTGGCCATGTTCTCTCTGAGCTATGACCAGTCCATGTTTTCTTAAGCTTTGGCCCCCTCCCCTCCCTTGGGGAGGCAAATCTCCTCTCTCTCTTTCTCTCTCTCTCTCTCTCTCTCCCTCTCTGTCTCTCTCTCCCTCTCTCTCCCTCCAATTTACTTTCTAAATAAACTATATTTTCTAATCTAAAAAAATAGTAACTTATTTTATCTTTTGCAAATGAAACTTTATTTTTCAATAAAACCAGAAAAATGGAAATTTTAGGGGATTTAGTGAAGGTAATTATCTTACAGGATAGAACAATGTTCTGAGTCAAAGAGCTAAATAACACCAGAAGAAATGATAGCCCCTATTACCAGAAGCATTTCTGTCACATCCTGGCTTTCCCTGACTCTCAGTTCTCAGGTTTACTATTATCATCACATTATTTTATATTTGTTCCTTAATGCAACATGCATCAGAGGTTGCTACAACATTTGTATAATTTAGCCTCCATAATCCCACTCAGGAAGAGAAATTCTGACTCTTGAAAATTCTAAGAGCTTTCTTACCATGGGAGGTCACACAATAATCAGTCCAAAAGGTATGGGCAAATTCATTTTATTTGTAAATTGAGGCACCGTAAAGTGGTAAAACATTTAAAATCATATAGCATAAGATGATTCAACCTACATCTTGTATCTTACAGTAAAAACCTTTGCAATAACACTGTTGATTAATTTGATGCAAAGGAAGGCTTGTCTCTTGCCTTTCTAATCCCAGGACAAGGTAAAAACAAGGCACTGGTGTGTCCCAGAACATTAACCTTCCTAAAATATTTGTCAAGTGTACAAATACAATTATCCCCATCACTAAGAAAGTAATGATCTTAGAATAGAAAGCCTACTAAAATGTTAAATCTTTTCCCCTGATTATTGTGAACTTATGAAACACAGAGTTCAGTTAAAAAAAATCATCTATATGTTTTATTGCAAAGAAGTTATCTTATTCTGCCAATACTTTTAAACATCTTCTGAGGGGTTCACTATGCTTTTTCTTATAATAATCTCTATATTCATAGTGTTTTCTCAAGTAACAGAATTATCAGAAATTACATTTCCCAAATTAGCTCTGTTTCTTAGTATCCATTTATACTGCAGCTTATTAATGCCTTTACTTGAAAATGTTAATTTTTCATTATCTTTTAAATACTGTATATCA
>NW_007231851.1:0-8392 GCF_000164805.1 Carlito syrichta | reverse complement strand
TCACCCCCACCCTCCCACATACGAGGGACCCCCAAGAACAGCACCAACCCTCCCCAATCCCCCACAAGTGGCTGCCGAGGCTTTGGTGTGGGAGTTCCTGAGGCTCCCTGGCTAGAATCCTGCCAGCTCTCCTCTCCAAGCTGAAAAATGTGGCCCAGGCAAGCTGGCTCTCTGTTGGCAATGAGAACCTTATACCAAGAAAGGTTGGGCACACATACATTACCTGGGGACATTTCTTCCCCCCAGCCCCATTTTTCTCGCTCTAAAGTCAGTCGCCCTTTGAACACACCACGCACACTTGAAAATCTGTATACAATTCTCATGTTTTTGGAGACAGGGTCTGGTTCTGTGATCCAGGCTGGGTCCTGGGGAAAGGACCATCATTCACCACCAGTCTTGAAATTGTGGGCTCTTGCGATCCTCCTACCTCAGTCTCAGGAGTGTCCGGGATGATGGGCACCACAACCACAGACACCCTGTTTAGATGGGTGTGGAGACAGGGTCTCCCTGCATGGCCTGGACTGGCCTTGAGCTCCTGGGCTACAGCCATTGTCCCAATTTGGTCTCCCAGAGCGCTGGGATTCCAAATGTGGGCTGCCATGCCAGGCCTTCTGGTTCGTTTTCCACAAAGCATCGAGGCCTGGCTAGAGGGCTCAACCTCATCATCTCAGTTCTTATGGAGACAGAACAGCGGCCAGCCCATGCCAGGGGGTCTGATATGTACCTGGGCAACTTAGTGAGACCTCCTCTCTACCCTCCAGCCCAAATGAGATGGTCATGGTGGTGCAGGCCTGTCTTCCTGCCTCCTCAGAAGACCTGGGGGGGAAGGCTCACCAGAGCCCATCAGGCCAGGGCTGCATTGGCCAGGAGCGAACCTCCTCCCTCCAGTCTGGGTGATGGAGTGAGACATCAACCCAAAAAACAAGGAAAGAAAAGAAGAACATCCTTTTTTGTATGAGTTGGGAATCATTGTGAAGAGACAGAGATCACTAGGGAAGGAGACCGCAGCCTTGGGCATAGAGTTCCAAAAAGATGGTGGATCAGCAGACATTCAGGTTATGGTTTGGGAAGCCAAGGTGGGGGACCACTGGAGCCCGGTAGTTTGAGGCCAGCCTGGGCCATGGAGCGAGACCTCATCTCTCCCCAGAATGCAAATAGTCATGGTATTGAACACGTTTCCAGCTACAAGGGAGGTGGTGTTCTCCCTCTCTGGGCATGCCTTTAAGTGGCCCCCACCAACAGCACATGTGAGTCCAGGCTAGGCACTGTGTGCTCCACAGCCTTGGAGGCCAAGACAGGAGGCTTCCTGAACCCCAAATGGGGAGACTAGCCAGGCGACATGGCCAGAACTCATCCCGGTGAGAGGTCACCAATATCGAGTCAGGTGTGGTGGCCCCCGGAGTCCCAGATGCTAAGAAAGCAAGGCAGGGGAACTGAATGAGCCCTTCAGGTCAAGGCCCCGGGAGCCACGATCATGCCGCCACACCCCAGTGCGACCAATGGAGACTCCTGTGACAAAAAGGATGCCTCCCACTGGAGTCAGGATGGGTGTCCACAGCTCCCCAGGAAAAGGTACCCATGGGCTGGAGACGATGGAGTGATGGGAAGAGGAAGGGGCCCTCTCCATGCCTGAAGGAGGCAGAACCGGGCAACTGGAACCTGGGATGGCCTCATGGTTGCTGGACTGCCTTGATCATTCAGTGCTCAATGGCCACCCTAGCTCAAGACCATGTGTTCCACAAGCTCACATGCATCTTTGCTGTGAGGCACGACTGTGGAGGGTGGAGGCAGGCCTTCTGGGATGCATGGACAAAGGCACCGGGGTACCTACCGCTCCTCCTGCCAAGATTCCCAGGGTGGACACACTCGCTCCTCCCATGGGCTGCCTCAGGGAAACGTAGGGTGTGACTCTCAAACCATCAGATGGGGGCCAGCTGGGAGACTCACGCCTGTCTCCTCAGCACCCAAGGAGGTGGAGATGGGAAGATGGCTGGTACTTTGGAACTGAGACCAGGCTGGACACCATAGCAAGTCCCCACCTCGACCCCAAGCAAAACCCAGAAAACCTTGGGTGAAGGCAGGTCTCAACAGGAGTATCGCCTCCGGTCCAGATTTCAAGACCAGGCAGGAAGACCAGGATGTCAATCAAATGGAAAGCCTGTGATCAAGCACTTTGGGAAGCCCAGACCAAGAGGATGGCTCGAATTGGACAGTTTGAGAGCTGCCAGGGCTACGTAGTGAGGAAAAATAGGGAAAGAGAGGAAAGGATAGAAAGAAAGAAAGAAAGAAAGAAAGAAAGAAAGAAAGAAATCCATTCTCCTGCAAACATTTTGCCTGTCCCCCACATGTGAGGGCCCCCAAGCTCGGCACCTTCCAGTCCCAACCCTCCCAATGGCTGCCCCTGCAGTGGTGCGGGGGTTCCCATGGATCCCTGGCCAGGTTTATGCTTACTCTCCTCTCCGAGATGAGAAATATGCCCCAGGCAGGCCAACCCTCTGACCCGGGAAACAGGGCGAAACCTCATTTCTACCTTCCATCCAAAATGACCCAGGCATGGTGGCACACGCCTGTCATTCTGGGTCCATGGAAGGCCAGGGAAAGGCTCACCAAAGCCTGATGGGCCAAGGTTGTGTTGGCCAGGAGCAAGCCACTGCCCTCCAGCCTGGGCAATGGAGTGAGACACTGACTCAAAGTAAAAAAGGAAAAAGGGGGAAAAAGAAGAGCATTCATTTGTGTATGGTTTTGGGATCATCGTGAACAGAGGTTTTTTGTGTAGGAGACCCCAACCTTGGGCCTAGAGTTCCCAAAAGATGGTGGATCAACAGATGATCAGCTGTGGCTTTGAGAGGTCAAAGCAGGGGACCCCTGGAGCCCAGGAGTGTGAGACCAGCCTGAGTCACGCAGTGAGACCTCGTCACTCCCCAGAATGCAAATACTGGAGACACGCATGGTGGCGCTTGTGGTCCCAGCTACACGGGAAGCAGTGGCCTCCATCCTGGGGTGTTCTGTTGTGTCATCTCCTCTGACAGAAGGTTCGAGACCAGGCCAGGCACTGTGGCTCACGGCCATCAGCCCCATGCTTGGGAGGCCACCCCTAGAGGCTTACTGAGCCCAGGGGTCAGAGACCAGCCCGAGTGACTTGGCCAGAATTCCTCTCAGTGAGAGGTTCCCAAAATTGTGTCAGGCGTGGTGGCCCCCGGGTGCCTGGTTGCTCAGTGCCGAGGTGGGAGGACCAGTCTGAGTCCCACAGGTCAAGGCCCTGGGAGCCACGATTGTGCGTCTGTACCCCAGCCCAGCTGACAGAGACTTTGGGGACAAATAAAGCAGACCCCAACGTGCATCAATATGGGTGGCCCCAGTTACTCAGGAAAAGGTCTGTGTGGGTGGAATCAATGGAGTGATCGGGAGAGGAGAGTGCCATTCCAACACCTGAAGGTGGAAGACAAGGGACTGGGACCTGGGCTGGCCGCAGTCTTGCTAAGCCGTCTTAACACTTTTTTGCCTGATGGACGCCCTAGCTAGGCCCAACTGTTCCATGTGCTCACACACGTCTTTTCTGTGGGGAACAAATGTGGAGGGTGGAGGAAGGCCTTCTGGGGCACATGGCCGAAGGCATGGGATGGACGTACCCGGTGGCCACCTTTGAAACCTCCAGTGAACAACAGGCCAGAAAGTGCATTTTCCTCTCCCATTCCTGAGGGTGAAACCTCACACCAGGTGGCAGGGTTGTTGTGGGTGGTAGTAGTGGTGATTATTATTATTTGGAGTTGGAATCCTTGCTCTGTAAGACTGGGGCACAGGGGCATGCTCACGGCCACCATGGACTTCACCTGCTGGGTTCAGGTGATTCTCTTGCCTTAGTTCACATATTGGCTGAAACCACAGGCCTGTGCCAACACACCTGGTTAATCTTTGGATTTACTTATTATGGATGATACGAGGTCTTGCACAAGTCCTGAGCTGGTGTCGAACCCACAGTCTCAGGCCATCACTCAGCTGGGACTCTGAAAGGCAGTGATGCCATGCTGAGCCCCTGGTTGTTGTTGTGGTGGTGTTGGTATTATTATTCTGAGTCGGATTCCTGCACTGTTGCCCAGGTCAGGGTGCCTGGGCTTACTCTCAGCAATGACAGCCTCTACTGGCTGGGCTCCAGTAAACCTTCTGTCATGGGTTCATGAGCAGCCAAAAGGAAAGGCCTGCTCCATCAAGCTAAGCTCATTTTTTGGCTTCTTGTAGAGATGAGATCTCTCCAAGGTGCCCAGGCTTGTCTTGAATCTGGAGGTTCAGGCCTTCCTCTGGCCTTGGCCTACCAGAGCACCAGGATGACAGGCATGAGCCCCTGCTCCTCACCTCCACTCCACTTTCAGGGTCCTACCCTGAGGCTGACTCCCTTCCAATGACCCAGGTCCCCACAGCGGGCATCGGGATTCACCTGCTGAGTCCTCCATGAGGGAGCACTTGGCACAAGGGCGTGTCTCTGCCAGGGCAACCACTGCTCCTCCCACCTTGTTCCCCAGGGTGGACCCAGTTGCACCTCCCCAGAGGAGCCTCAAGAAAGGAAGGGCATGACTATCAAACCTTTGGTGGGGTGGGGACGGCAAGGCAAATCATGCCTGTCGCCCAGGCACTCAGGGAGGCCGAGATGGAAAGATGGACAGAATTGGGAGCACGTGAACAGGCTGGAAACCATAGCAAGTCCCCAGCTCGACTCCAAACAAAACCCAGAAAACCTTGGGTGAGGGCAGGCCTCAGGGGGAAGATCGCCTCTGGCCCGCAGTTCAAGACCAGGAAGGAAGACCAGGAGGTCAATAAAATGGAAAACCTGTGATTGCAGCAGTTTGGGAAGCCCAGTCTTTGAGGATGGCCTGAGGTTGGCAGTTTGAGAGCAACATGGGCAACCTAGTGAGGAAATAAAAGAAAAAAGAAAGAAAGAAAGAAAGAAAGAAAGAAAGAAAGAAAGAAAGAAAGAAAGAAAGAAATCCATTGTCCTGCAAAACTTCTGCCATCAGTCCTTCCCCCCCATGCCCCCACATGTGAGGGTCTCCCAAGGTCGGTAGGAAGGAAGGAAGGAAGAAGGAAGGGAGGAAGAAAGAAAGAAAGAGAGAAAGAGAGAGAGAGAAAGAAAGAAAGAAAGAAGGAAAGAAAGAAAGAAAGAAAGAAAAAGAAAGAAAGAAAGAAAGAAAGAAAGAAAGAAAGAAAGAAAGGAAGAAGGAAAGCCATTCTGCTGCAAATATTCTGCCCTAGTCCTTCTCCTCCCCAAAATGTGAATTTCCCACAAGTTTGGCATCTTTCAGCATCAACCACTCCAATGGCTGCCCCCGCTTTGATTCGAAAGTTTCCAAGACTCCCTGGTGGGGTTCCTGCCGGCTCTCCTCTCCGAGGTGTGAAATGTGCCCCACACAGGCTGATCCTTGACTCGGCAATGAGGACCTTCTGCCAAGAAAGGACAGGGACACATTCCTCACCCAAGGATATTTCTTCCCCCAATCCCACTTTTCCTGGCTCTAAAGCCAGTTGCCATGTGAACACACCCCATGCAATTGAGAATCTGTGTACGATTCTGATGTTTTTGGAGACAGGGTCTGGCTCTGTGGCCCAGGCTGGGGCCTGGGGACAAGACAATCGTACACCGCCAGTCACGAAATCACGGGCTCCCATGATCCTCTCACCTCAGCCTCCAGAGTGGACAGGACAATGGGCACCATGACCCCAGACATCCCTGTTTAGATGGTTGCATGGCCCAGGCTGGCCTTGTTATCCTGGACTCCAGCCATCCTCCTGCCTCAGCCTCCTAGAGCACTGAGATTCCAAATGTGGGTCACCGTGCCAGGCATTCTGGTTCATTTTGATGAAGGATTGAGGCCAGGCTCTGGGGCTCAGCCTCATCATCCAAGCTCTTTGGGAGGCCGAGACGAGTGGCTGGCCTGAGCCCATGGGTCAAGTCCTGCCTGGGACCCTAGGTGAGACTTGTCTCTGCCCTCCATCACAAATGAGCCAGGCGTGGTGGTGCATGCCTGTCATTCTGGCTCCTCAGAAGGCTGCGAAAAGCCTCATGGGAGATCAGTGGGTCAAGGATGTGGTGAATGTAAGCAAGTAACTGCCCACCAACCTGGGTGAAGTAGTGAGACTCCAACTCAAAGAAAAAACGAAAAAAAAGAAGAGCATCAAATTGTGTATGGAGTAAGGATCATCATGAACATCATGAACAGAGATCATTTGGAAAGGAGGCCCCAGCCTTCTGCCTTGAGTTCCCAAAAGATGGTGGATTGGCATACAATCGGACTGTGGCTTTGGGAAGCTGAGGTGGGGTTTCACTGGAGCCCAGGAGTTTGAGAACACCCTGGGCCACATAATGAGATCTTGTCACTCCCCAGAATGCAAAAACTGGAGTTGCACCTGGTGGAGCCCTTGGTCCCAGCTACACGGGATTTGGTGACCTTCATCAAGGGGTGTTCCTTTGCATCACCCCTGCTGGCAGAATGTGCAAGCTCAGGCCAGGGATTGTAGCTTATGGCCGTCAGGGCTGCACCCTGTGATTCTGAGGTGTGAGGCTCCCTGAGCCCCAGATTTGGAAACCAGCCAGGGAGCCATGGCCAGACCTCATCTCAGCGAGAGGTGCACAAAATCAAGTCAGGCGTGGTAGTCATTAGAGTGCTGGCTGCACAGGGCCAAGGTGGGAGGACCATCTGAGTCCCACAGGTCAAGGCCCCGGGAGCCACAATCATGCTGCTGCACCTCAGCCTGTCCAACGGAGACTCAGTTGACAAAAAAGACACTTCCTATGTGTGTCACGATGGGCGTCCACGGCTCCCCAGGGAAATGTCAGTGTGGGCAGGGGATAATGGAGTAATCAGGAAGGAAGGGGCCCTCAACCTATGATAAGGTGGCAGACTGGGCGACCAGAACCTGGACTGGCTGTGACATTGAAACATCACCTGATTGCTTTTTGCCCAATGGCCACCCTAACTAGGGGGTGTCGGTTAAATGACCTCACATGTGTCTTTGCCATGGGGCACGAGTGTTGAGGGTGGAGGTGGCCTTCTGGGACGCGTTGGTGAAGGTATAGGTCAGATGTGCCCGGTGGCCACCTTAGAAACCTCCTGCAAATGACAAGTGGGAAAGTGCCTTTTCCTCTTCTATCCCTGAGGTTGAATCCATGTGCTGGGTGGCAGGCGTGGTGGTGGTGGTGGTGATTATTATGATTTGGAGATGGAATCCCACTCTTTGGCCTAGGCCAGAGCACAGGGGCACATTCACAGACACTACATACTCAACCTGCTGGGCTCAGGTGATCCACCTGCCTTGGCCCCTCGAGTGGCTGGAACCACAAGCCTGCGTCATCATGCCCAGAAAATCTTTGGATTAATTTTGATGGCCGAGACAAAGTCACACCCCATGTCCCAGCCTGGTGTCAAATCCATATAATCAGGCCATCCACTCACCTGCACCTTGAAGGGCTGGGATGCCAGACTGAGTCCTGAGCCCAGCCTGTGGCTGTGGTGGTGGGGGTGGTTGGTATTATTGTGATTCAGAGTCATGCTCTGTAACCAAGGCTGGAGCGCAGGGGCTGCACTCAGTCACCGTGGCCTTCACCAGCTGGTCTCCAATGAACATCCTGCCATGGCCTCCCGAGAGGCCAGGATGAATGGCCTGTTCCACCAATCTTGGCTCATTTTTTATCTTCTTGTAGAGACGAGATCTGGCCAAGGTGCCCAGTCTGGGTTCAAACACGGGGGCTCAGGCCATCCTTTTGCCTCGGCCTTCCAAAGCACCAGGGTGACAGGCATGAGTCACCATGCGTGGCCTACACACACCTCTCGAGGCACAACCAGTAGGCCCGTTCCCTTCATACAACATGGGACCCTGGAGAGGGCAGAGGGAGTTGCCTGCTGAACGTGATCCAGAGGAGCACCTGTTGCAAGGACGTGTTTCTGCTGGGGCACACACCCCTCTTCACTTCTTGATTCCCAGGGTGGACCTGGTCACTAATTCCAGGGGTCAACTCGGGGAAAGGGAGGGTGCAACTCTGTAGCCATCAGGGGATACCAGCCTGGAGAGTCATGCCTGTCTCCTTGGCACTCAGGGAGGCAGGTATGGGAAGTTGGCCAGAGCCCAGGAGCATAGACCAGACTGGACACCATAGCAAGCCCCTACTTTGACACCAAGCAAAACCCAGAAATACTTGGGTGAGGGCAGACCTCAGCGTGTGAATGGCCTCAGGCCCAGAGTTCAAGACCAGGCAGGAAGACCAGTATGTCAATAAAATAGAAAGCCTGTGATTGTAGCAGTTTGAGAGGCCGAGGCCGAATGGAAGGCCTGAGTTGGACGATTTGAGAGCAGTCAGGGCTACCAAGTGAGGAAGCAAAGAGAGAGGAAAAGAAAGAAAGAAAGA
>NW_007231850.1:0-3671 GCF_000164805.1 Carlito syrichta | reverse complement strand
GACACAGGCAAGTGCTATGGGGAATTTTGTTTGGTTGTAGGATTGGAACAGGGTCTGTTTCTTTTGGATTGTATACTGCAGGGGTTTGGGCTGTAGAATAGAATTTAACATGGGAGCATTGGCTGGGTGTGGTGGCTCAAGCCTGTAATCCCCAGCACTTTGGGAGGCCGAGGTGAGGGATTGCCTGAGCCCACGGGTTTGAGAACAGCCTGGGCAACTTGGCGAGACCTCATCTCTACAATAAATAAGAAAATTAGCTGGACATGGTAGCACTGGCCTGTAGTTCCGGCTACTTGGAAGTCTGCAGTGGAAGGATCACCTGAGCCCAGTAGGTCGATGGTGGGGTGGCCGTGAACATTCCTCTGCACTCTAGCCTGGGCAACGGAGTGAGACTCCAACTCAAAAACAAAAACAAACGAACAAGCAAAAAAATATGGGAGCATCACTTGCTTTTCTTATAGTTAAGCACACTGAACTAGGTTTAAATCACCACACAGACTTGGGGAAATGGTGAGTAGGGGGAAGTGCCTCTCCAAGCACTGTTTCTGGTAGTACGAGTTCTCAGTTTGCCCAGATATGGGGAGAGAGAAGAGGGATCTCTGGGGATTCTTCCTTCAACTGTTTCAACTCCAGGCTTGGGGCTGTGCTGGGGCCAAGGGAGGACCGTTGCTGTGCCAGCCGTCAACTTGTTTGCAGCTCGTTTCTCCAGGCCCCTTGGTCTGGAGGAGGTTTAGCTTTGTGCTCCTGTGGCAGTGGCTCTCCCTGCACTCTGTAGGACTCTTCCTAGTGGGTGACATCGGGGAAGTGGCTGCATGTGAATAGTACCAAGCTCTAAGCAGCCCTATGTAAGTTGGAGAGTTTATCCTTACTTTCCTGCTTTTTTTCACTTTTCATTTATAGAACTGGGAGGTTCACCTTTGATGAAGGCAAGTGACCCAGTGGAGCACTTGCCCTCCTCTTGCTCTTTGTCCTTTCTGTAGCACCCCTCTCAGTCAAGCAGTAGCAAGCTTGGTTCTAGGGATGGAGTGGTGAGCATGAAAGGGCCTGATTCTCATCCTTATGGAAATTGAGACATTACTTGAATGATTACCTGGCTACATATTAAATTGCTCTGAAGAAAAGGTGTATATTACTCAGGGAATGAAAATTGGGTGGGGTTTGGCCTGGTTAGGGAAGTCAGAGAAGGCTTCCTGGAGGAAGGAACTTTGGAGCTGAGGGCTGCAGGCAGAGTTGGCATATGGTGGCAGGTAGAAGTAGGGGATACTCCAGGAACTGGCAGAGGCCAGGGCAGCTGGAACCCAGGGAAAGGTAAGAGGCCAAACCCTGCAGGACCTCTAACACCTTGGGAAGGACTTGGGTCTTCATCTCCAGATCTCTGGGAAGCCATCAGAGAGCCCACTGCTGGTGTTGATTCGATTGAGTGGAGAACTGACTGGATAGACAAAAATGGATGTGGAGAGTCCAGAGAGAGGAAGTGGCGGTTATGCAGGCCATTGGGATGTTTGGTTAGGGGTTCCTGATAGTGATTGGAAGGAGTAGGCAGCATGGAGAGCTGCCTAGGGGTAAAATGGACACACTGGGGAGTGGATGTGGCGTATGAAGGAACCTGCCACGTTGAAGGATGACAGGTGGTGTCAACTTGAGTGTAGAACTTGATGAAGGGTGGCACCCTTCATCACACTGGGAATGCGAGAAGAAGCCCTTGGCTGACTCTTCGGGGGGATGGTAGAGAGGGCAGAAGGTGTTTGGTTTTGTGGGTATTGAGTGTGACCTGGGGACAGAGGTGTGGCTGAATTTGCAGTCTCTTGGGGCGCTTGTCCATCTGTCAGTGTTTGGTTGTAGGTCCTCCTAGGGAACTCTTGGATGTTCTACCTGGAAGCCTCCTTGCATTTCTGTGCCCTTCAGGTCTGTACCACAGGCTTTGAGGGAGACTGTGTCCAGCCCTGTCTGGGTACTCTTTGTATGTTATGATGTGAAGTCATTCATGAATAGTTCCAGAATTGTTCCAAACACAAAGTGATGAGGCATAAAGAGAAGGTGTAACTGGTGTTTCGGGAAGGAAGAGATTAATACGGCTGGGGAGTTGGTGTTCTTGTGCTTTAAGCAGCCATGTAGCAGATATTGTTGCAGGTTTCAGCCTCAGCTGTTGTCTTTATTACCTGTAGTCCCTTTCTAAGTCCAGAGAGAAAGTTGTGACGAAGCAGCAAAACATCTTCAGGGTAGTTAATACATAATTTTGATGACTTTGACGGTCACAGAAAGACAATAGATGCATCAAAATGAATTATCACTGTAAGGTTACCCTAGTCCTTCATTCTATTAGGAAGGAGTAGTCAAGCTGTGCCTAGAATGAACCATGAGATGTGCAGAGTACTTGTGTAGGGTGTTCACTGGATTTTCACTCCCCAACCCACAGGCTGACAGCTTCTGTCAGATGACATAGCTGAGGCTTTATGACTAAAACAGGCTTTATGGTGTACACATGTCGGCATTTGTGTGTGTACATGTATGTTAACTTTTATCCAAGGAGAAAAAGGAAATGACTTGTGGTATTACTGGAAAAACTTGTGTAAAATTAAGATAGAGTCTAACTTCAAAAAATTATGATGAACCTTGTTTTAATGAAAGAAGGATCATACCTGGGTTAAATTCTCTTAAGCTCCATGCAGGTTAGTATGTGCTGAGGCAGAGCCTGGCATCTTCAGGAGAAGGGCACTTTCCTCTGGTCCATGAGTGAGCAGATGGCTTTGGGAGTAGTCAAGGCTCAGACTTCCAGCCTCTTCCATATCCCTTACTTCTTGGTCTACTGGATCAGAGAGGCAGAGCTTACCTACTCTGGAAAGCACATCCTTGGTCTCCCCAGGTACTAGCAGTTGTGACTTCTCTCCACCCTGGCCAGCATATTCCCGCAAAGTATAGTAAGTGCCCCACGTACAAACCTTCAAGTTGTGAACTTTCAAAAGTGTGAATATGTGCTTGCATGTCCAGTCTTGTAAGTTAGTTCACGTGTCTGATGTACATTGTTATGTGCATGCAAAGTACTGTACTGTAAGATTAAAAACATTTTCTTTATTAGTTTTTTGTTTTTCATGCATTATTTGTGTGAAAAGTATTATAAACCTATTATAATACATTACTATGTAGCCAATTGTGTTAGTTGGGTACCTAGGTTAACTTTGTTGGCTTTATGAACAAATTGGACTTGCGAATATGCTCTCAGAATGGAACTCATTCGTATGTAGGGGACTTAACTGCTAATATCATAGACTCTGCTTGGCCCCTTGCTGTGTTGTGCACTGCCAGAACAGGGGATAGTGTCTTACCATGAGCAGGGTGCCACGAAGCTGGCATGCCTGGCACCATTGCCAGGCCCCCTCCTTCCCTCTCCTCTTATTAGAATGCGTGTCAGATTCCTCTGTGCATCAGAGGAAGCTGCTAAAATAAAATTTTGGAGCACTGCAGATCCAGGGTGATCATCTGCATATGACACCACCAATTCTATTGGGTTAATAGGTAAGAAGTAACATATTTTGGGTAGAAAGTTCTCTTTGTGAAAAAACAAACAGCCCCATTACAAAGTGGGCAAAATATATGAGTAGACAGTTCTCAAAAGAAGACATACGAGCAGCCAACAGATACATGAAAAAATGTTCAGCTTCACTAGTCATCAA
>NW_007231849.1:0-3904 GCF_000164805.1 Carlito syrichta | reverse complement strand
TTTCCTTGAGTTTTTTTGACTTTTCTACCCAATATGTTGGGTTTTCCTTGAGTTTTTTTGTTTTTACTTTTCTCCCCAACGTGGTGGCTTTTCCTTGAGTTTTTTTTTATTTTCATTATTTTTCTCTCCAACGTGTTGGGTTTTCCTCGAGTTTTTTTGACTCTTCTTCCCAATATCTTGGGTTTCCCTTGAGTTTTTTGGTCTTTTCTCCCCAACGTGCTGGTTTTCCTTGAGTTTTTTTTTTCTCCCCAACGTGTTGGGTTTTTCTTGAGTTTTTTTGACTTTTCTACCCAACGTGTTGGGTTTTCCTTGAGTTTTTCGACTTTTCTCCCCAACGTGCTGGTTTTCCTTGAGTTTTTTTTTTTTCATTATTTTTCTCCCCAACGTGTTGGGTTTTCCTTGAGTTTTCTTGACTTTTCTACCCAATATGTTGGGTTTTCTTTGAGTTTTTTTTTTTTATCCTTTTACCCAATTAGTTGGGTTGGCCTTGAGTTTTTTTGTCTTTTCTACCCAACACGTTGGCTTTTCCTTGAGTTTTTTTTTTTTTTTTTATCCTTCGACCCAATTAGTTGGGTTGGCCTTGAGTTTTTTTGGTCTTTTCTACCCAACACGTTGGCTTTTCCTTGAGTTTTTTTTTTTATCCTTCGACCCAATTGGGTTGGCCTTGAGTTTTTTGGTCATTTCTACCCAACGCGTTGACCTTTCTTTGAGGTCTTCTGTTGTTTTTATTCTTACTTTTCCAGGAACGGAGACGAGGCCGAATGTGCCCAGTACATCACGGACTCCACGGGGACCCACGTGGGCTGCCACTGGGGCCAACTCGGGGAGCCCAAGATAACGGATAATTACTTCTTCTGGCTGAACGGGACCAGCCGTCACGCCCCCATCCCCTTCGTGGATTTCACCCCATTTGTTGCCTATAAAATCGGTAAGATGGCCAGACGCGGGGAGAATCGCCCCGGTCCAGGGGTTCGAGACCAGCCTGGGCAACTGGGGAAGACCTTGTCTCTCCCATACGTGTCTTTAAAGTTGTTGAGTGTGGGGGTGCACGCCTGTAGCTCCAGCGCCTCGGGAGGCTGAGGTGGGAGGATCGCCTGAGGCCCGGGGTTCGAGTCCAGCCTGGGCAACTTGTGGAGGTCTTGTCTCTCCAGTAAATAAAATAGCTCAGGCAGGCAGGGTGACGCACACCTGTAGTGCTCCCTAGTTGGGAGGCCGAGGTGGAAGGATGGACGGAGGCCAGGGGTTCGAGACCAGCCTGGGCAACTTGACGAGACCTTGTGTCTCGTGGATAAATTTTAAAAAAAAATAGTTGAGCATGGTGGCGCACACCTGTCGTCCCACCTACCTGGGAGGCTGAGGTGGGAGGATGGTCAGAACCCAGGGGTTCGAGACCAGCCTGAGCAAGTGGGTGAGACCTCATCTCTCCCATCAATAAAAAATAATAGTTAAGTGTGGTGGTGCGCACCTGTCGTTCCGCCACTTGGGAGGCTGACTTCGAGATATAACGCATAAAGGAGTGTCTCTTAGAGAGCGTCGGCTTTTCCTTGACTTTTTTTTTACTTTTCTACCCAACACGTTGGCTTGGGCTGGAGATTTTTTTTTTGTGGTCTTTGCGACCCCAGGCAGAGACTTTTCCTTGAATTTTTCTGAGCAACTTGGGGAGAATTTTGATTTTTGGTGGAGATGAGGCCTCGCCGCCCAGGCGGGTCTCGAACCCGCGGGCTCGGGCGATCCACTCACCTCAGCCTCCCCGAGGCCCCGCCTTTCTGTGTTCTAGAAAAGTACAACCCCCCGGCCAACGTCACGGTCCACTTCAACGGGTCCAACCACGTGATCCGCTGGGACCAGCCCAAGACCCGCTTCGACCTGGCCAGTCACGTCTTCTACTACGAACTTGACATTCAAAGAAAGGTGAGAACCCCAGATTTTTTTTTGGGGGGGGGTGGGTTTCTCTCTCTCTCTCGCTCTCACGTTCTCCCAACTGGAATCTCCTTTAAACCAGAAAACTGTGTTTGGGGAATTTTTTTTTTTTTTTTTTTGACTTGGCAAACCTCTAGGTTTTTTATTTTTGTGTTTTATTTTGTTTTTTGCCATATTATCCTGAAAATCGATTCTTGGGGTTTTTTTTTTTTTTGGTTTTTTTTTTTTGGCTTGCTGATCCTCTTGGTTTTTTGTTTTTATTTTGTATTTTATATTTTTGTCCCCTGGGAGCACCATTTTTTGCGATGCTTATTCTCGTTTGGATGACGTCTAATTTTTGTCTTCTAGTTCTGCTATTTTTATTTTTTATTTCATTTTTTGTTTTTGTCTTGATTTTTTATTTCATTTCTATTTTTTCTACTATTTAATTTCTTTATTTTTATTATTTCTTAATTTCATTTTTGTTTATTATTTATTATTTTTTTCATTTTCGTTATTTTTATCTTCATTATGTATTATTTTTATTTTTTATTATTTTTCTTATTGTTATTCTTATTTTATTTGTATTTTCATTATTTTTTATTTTATTTTTATTATTATTTTTATTATTTATGATTTTTATTTCTATTTTCATTATTTTTTATTTCGTTTCTACTGTCATTTTTTAATTTAGTTTTGATTTTGACTTTTGTTATTTTTATTATTTTTTATTTTATTTTTATTTATTATTTTTACTATTTATTTTATTTTTATTATTTATTATTTTTATTTTTATTTTCATTATTATTTTTATTATTATTTTATTTTCCTTATTTTTTATTTTATTTTTATTATTGTTATTTTTATTTCATTTTTAGTATTTATTATTTTTATTTCTATTTTCATTATTTTTATTTTGTTTCTATTGTCATTTTTTATTTAGTTTTGATTTTGACTTTTGTTATTTTTATTATTTTTAATTTTATTTTTATTTATTATTTTTACTATTTATTCTTTTTTATTTTTATTATTTTTTAATTTTAATTTTATTTTTATTATTTATTATTTTTATTTTTATTTTCATTATTATTTTTATTACTGTTATTTTTCTTTTCCTTATTTTTTACTTTATTTTTATTATTGTTATTTTTCATTTCATGTTTGTTATTTATTATTTTTATTTCTATTTACATTATTTTTTATTTCGTTTCTATTGTCATTTGTTATTTAGTTTTGATTTTGACTTTTGTTACTTTTATTCTTTTTCATATTTTTGTTGCTATTGTCATCGTTTAATCTCATTGTTATTGTTATGGTTATTTTTCGCTCAAGCTCCTGGCCTCCAACAGTCCTCCTGCCTCGACCCCGCAGAGTGCTGGGAGGACACGTGTGAGCCTCCATGCCCGATCTCTTTCTTTTTTTCTTGAATTTTCTTTGGTTTGGGGTGTTCTCGGTCATGGATCCATGTGGAATTATTATTATTATCATTATTGTTTTTGAGAATCAGGATCTCACTGTGTGGGCCCGGCGGGAGGGCAGGGGCTCCATCACGGCTCACGGCGGCCTCGGCCTCCTGGGCTCGGGCGATCCTCCCTCCCTGGCCTCCCCAGTGGCTGGGACGACAGGCACGCGCCACCACGCCTGGCTCATTTTTTAATTTTTTCTGTTTTTTTGAGAGGTGGGGTCTTGCTATGTTGCCCAGGCGGGTCTCGAACCCCTGGCCCCCAGCCCGTCTCCTGCCTCGGTCTCCCAGAATGCTGAGTTTTTGCCCCCCGACCTCCCCAGGAAGCCTGGGGTCCCCTGAGTCCTGCCAGGGACCCCACACCAGGGACCCCACAGAGAGGACTCCAACTCATTTAAATAGATACAAGCACCCAACGGGCGTCTCCCATCTCATTTAAATAGATACAAGCACAGAAATGGTGTCTCCCGTCTCATTTAAATAGATACAAGCACCCAACGGGCGTCTCCCATCTCATTTAAATAGATACAAGCACCCAACGGG
>NW_007231848.1:80827-84674 GCF_000164805.1 Carlito syrichta | reverse complement strand
CACTCACCTCAGCCTCCCAAGGCGCGGGATTACAGGCTGAGCCACCGAGCCCGGCTGGGAAGGACTTGTTAAGCGCTAGAAAGCGATGGCAGAAACCATAAAAACACAGGGCAGAATTTAGCTTCATAAAAAGTAGTGGTCTGGCTGGGCACGGTGACTTATGCCTATAGTCCCAGCACTTTGAGAGGCCACGGTGAGAGGATTGCCTGAGCTCACGGGTTTGAGTCTAGCCTGGGCAACTTGGCGAGACTTCATCTCTACAATAAATCAGAAAATTAGCTGGGTGTGGTGGCGCAGGCCTGTAGTTCCAGCTACTTGGAAGGTTGAGGCAGAAGGGTCACCTGAGCCTAAAAAGTTGAGGCTGCGGTGGCCATCCGCATGCCACTGCACTCTGGTCTGGGCGACAGAGTAAGATCCCAATTAGAAAAAAAAATAATGGTCTGAAATACACAGGCAAAATTTCAGAGTATATAGATATATCACGTATGTATATCATATATATCAAAACATCACATCGTGCCCCATAAATATTTACAATTATTATTTGTTAATTAAAAATAAAACTAAAAAAATGATAACAGCGGTTGCCTCTAAAAATAACTAGGCTACTGGGAGATTTATACAAAGGAGTTTTTTTTTTCATGGAATGCCCCTTTATGACATTTGATTTTCAATCTATAAATGTATCACGTTTTCTAAAAATAATTGTGTTTAAAGTAAAAGAAAATTAAAATGTTATATGGGAACATTTTCTTCTCTGCATAATGTCCATGCTCACTGTGATTGCAAAGATGTCTTCAAAATGATTAACAATTTATACATGTAATACACATAAACAAATTTCTCCTTGTCAGGTAAGTTCTGAGTGAGGATTATATATGGACCATTTCTAATATTTATTCGAGGTACATTGATACGTGGCCTGTACCTTTTGCAAATTCTAGCGTTTTGTCAATTGCATCAAGGCTGTATGAGCTATGAAGCAATGCACTTTAGATTTTACCTTGTCTTTGTTTTTTGGCTTTTATTACTTTTAATAAAAGGAAGTCAAAGGGCACATTGCTGACATTCATATTTATCTTGTTTAAAGCTTTTTTGTAGTTAATGCTTATGAAGTGATTAAAAATATGCTAAAATGCTAGCACATATAAAGATCATTTAATTCCTTTGGCATGTTTCAGTTTCTGAGTCTTAGTATCATGTTCATATGTGATATGAGTGTTTCCTTACAGTTGAAATGAAAAAGTCAACGGCCGGGCTCGGTGGCTCAGCCTGTAATCCCGCGCCTTTGAGAGGCTGAGGTGAGTGGATTGCCTGAGCCCGCGGGTTCAATACCTGCCTGGGCAACTTGGCGAGACCTCATCTCTACAATAAATCGAAATGAGCCGGGCGTGGTAGCGTGCGCTTATAGTTCCAGCTACTTGGAAGGCTGAGGCGGAAGGATCGCCGGAGCCCAGCAGGTTGAGGCTGCGGTGGCCGGGAGCGGCCACTGCACTCCAGTCTGGGTGACAGAGTGAGACTCCAATTCCAAAAAAAAAAAAAAGGAAAAAGTCAACGAATGAAATTAAAGCTTTTACAGGTGGGTAAGTTTAGTATAAAACTAAAACTCTTGTTCTGTGCTATGTTTTAAAATCATGGGTTTTTTTTCAGTAGTGCATGAATGACTTTTAAATTCTGGCTTTTCACCTTTTTCTGAAGAAGTATTTGCTTTTGACACCCTACCATTTGGTACTTGGTGATCAAGATTTTGACATTAAAATTTCATGTGCTGTGTCGTAGAACAAGTCTCTGGCGGTCTTTTACTAGTGTTACTCCACACTACACAAGTACCTAAAACCCAGAGAGCAACAGTAAATGGCAAGATAATATTTAGGAGAGTCATAATGTTTTTGTCACTATGAAATGCAAATCATGCACTTTAGATCAATTTAACAAATACTTGTAGAATTTTCTAGTTGATTACTTTCAATGAGGCATCTAATTCACTGACCATGCAAATAATTTTTTTCTGCTATTCTGTCAAGTCTCAAAAATTAGAAAACCTTCCTTTTACTAATAAGGAAAATAATCTTTTTATATTTCTTTCGTTTATTTTATGTAGATAGGCATTATTTTAACACTGAACTTTCTTCAGTTTGTACTGCATGCCTTCCAGGTGTGAATAAATATCTTGCTTTTCTAATAGTGAATATTCCATTCTTTTCAAAGGTGAAAAGATTCCTATCAAAGATTTCCAAAACACTCTAGAAGCTGTGGGGATTGAGCTCTCTGAAGAGGAATTCTTAAATCTGCAGAAAACCCTTCCAGTTGATGGTGAGCCATAACAATGCTACTATGGCATTCTACAGTACATGGTATGCTGGACTGTGTAAGAAGTTCCATGCTTTCCATTTGATTTCTTCTGGAAATTGTTGAAAGGGGGAAATTTAGCTATGTCTTCAGTACTACCAAAAGGTGAAGCAAAATCTTTGTGTGAAAAAAATAGAAGAATGTGGAGGAAAGTCAAGGGAGGTGAAAAACTAATTAGAAAGACCGAGTAAGAGAAAAGAAGGGGAGGTAGCACGTGCTTCCATATTGTCGACGCTTACAAAATGCTCATGTGATAGCGTATAAGTTAGAAAACCATTAACGGTAGCTTCAAATGCCAGATTGTATAGATTTATCACACAGGGAAACTTTTGCACTTTCAAACTTCATATTTATTTGAGAGTGATATCAGAGAGATATCTAAGACTAATACTGGGTTTTTAAAAATTCCATGTAATCATAGCATATGCTTGACCCAACAACAAAGTTTAGGAATACAGATTCTGATTCTAATTCCCCTACTAACTTTATCTATTTCCTTGAGAAAATCAAACTGGAATGTTGCTATTCATATTGTGAAATTTTATTTTTCATTTTAACATTAGTACATGCCCATTAAATACAACAAACGTACATAATCATTAAGGTAATATTTTATTATTTTGAAGTCATTCACTTTTTCATGTTCCTGACTTCCTCTTTTAAAGGCGCGGAGGTTAACATCACTAGCATGGACACTGTTCTGGGAAATATGGGATCAAACTCACAGACTCAGAGCTGAAGGATCTGGCAGAAAACCTGCCAGTTAATGGTGAGTGTTCTAGAGATACTGCAAGTCTTTTGTTGTGTCTTTACTACACTTCAAACCTGGTATATAAGAATTCTAAATTATTGGTTACAAAGTTACTTCTTTGAAAAAGACATTTGGGGAAAGCATGAAAAGAAACACTATGACTTAATTTTTAAAAAATCTAAATCATCAACCTCTTCTAAAACTAGGAACTCTCTACTTCCCCATCCCCACAAAAGTCAGAGAACAGAATACAGATTGAGAGAATGCCAGAGTCCAGCTCCAGTGGGTCAGGATTTCCTGAGGGAGGAATGGCGTTGGTGCAGGAGAGAAAACTTGGACACTGACTCTGTTGCAAGCAGGACAAATGCTGATTTATTGTCTTTTTCAACTCCTTTTATACCCTAGATTTTGGCTTGAGACAAAAATACTTTTTTGTTTTCAAGGCAATCAGTTTCAAATTAATGGACCGGACAGGCAATGTATCTTTGTCCACCCTGTTTTGATCTTTGTTTCAACCCTAATGGGGTTCTGTCTATCCTTTTCTTTTTCTTTGAACTGTGTTGTTTAGTTTCTAGAACTACAACATTGAACATGTTATTTTTCACCCTGAATGTTATCTCCGAATGTCATTTCTTATCTATGTACAATGAGTTATAAATTCTCTTAATGCTTTATCTTAAAAAATTATCTGAGGTGAGTGGATTGCCTGAGCCCACGGGTTCGAGACCCGCCTGGGCAGCAAGACCT
>NW_007231848.1:78409-80807 GCF_000164805.1 Carlito syrichta | reverse complement strand
GTGGCCGGGAGCAGCCACCGCACTCCAGTCTGGGCGACCGAGTGAGACTCCAACTCAAAAAAAAAAAAATTATCATCCTAAAATTTAACATTAACTGTAAATTTTGTAAACTCCTAACATTTACTGATTACCATTTCTCAATGTCCATACAAAAACGTACTTATCTCTACAGCCATTACAGTATAGATCACTACCAAGTTTTAAGCACTATAATTGTTACATGGATTTGTAAGTCATACCTGTGACCTTCACACAGCAATTTGCAATTAACCGGGGTAAAGTAACATTCTCAAGGTTTCTTAGCTGCAAGTTAGCCTGACTAGCTTTCTATAATGTCATACCTGGTGTTTACAATCTGTGTCAATTATCCCCTGCCAGGGAGAATGAGCTTCAAAAGCCCCCCCCCCACTCAATTTACCTTAGTCACAATCCCTAACTAAAATTACAAACCTCCTTAACAAAGGGAAGTAAGGCCAAGGGTTCTCTAATGAAGAGTATACTTTTTTTTTTTGAGTTGGAGAGTCTCACTCTGTCACCTAGACTGGAGAGCAGTGGCTGCTTCTGGCCACTGCAGCCTCGACCTGCTGGACTCCAGCAATCCTTCCACCTCAGTCTTCCAAGTAGCTGGAACTACAGGCGTGCGCTACCACGCCTGGCTAATTTTTGATTTATTGTAGAGATGAGGTCTTGCCAAGTTGCCCAGGCGGGTCTCGAACCCGCGGGCTCAGGCAATCCACTCACCTCAGCTTTCCAAAGGCACGGGATTACAGGCTGAGCCACTGAGCCTGGCTTGAGAGTATACTTTTAACAAAACAAATCCTTCTTTTACTAAACACTACTATTTGGTAAAAATTATTTCTCCCATACAGAACTCTTTTCATCTTCCAAGTTCCAGGTTTCCAGCGGCAAGATTGAGAGTGGAGATAGAAGAAACAGGAACAACAGCTGCCCAGTGTTGCCCTGCAACCTGGGTTCTTCAGCCTTCCGGACCCTGTCCACAAGAAGGCCTCTAAGGCTGGTTTCCAGCAAGAGAATAAAATAAAGGACTCAAGAGAAATCATGCCCTCAATATTCCTCAACCAGTGCCTTGGGCCCTGTTACCATCACCAAGACTTCCACATCTATAGCTCTATTCCAGTATCTTTTCTGAGCTTTGAACTTGTACATCCCTATGCCAATTAGGCCTAACTGCTTGTATGGCTCTTTAGACACTCATTCTCAACATTTTCAAATCTAAATCAATTATCTTCTATCCCAAACTGACTCTTGCACCTGCATTTTCTTCTCAGTTGATGACCGCTCACCACTTGTTTATCCGTAGTAAAACTACATGGTCATCCTTCCTATTATCCTCTTCCTTGGCCCCAGTATTCTCTTAAAGGTCTTATGTGTATTTCCTTAATATATCCCTAAGCTCTTCTGCTACCACCAGCTGTAGTTCAAGTCCCTGCCACCCCTGGTTTATACCACCGAATGGCCATGTAACCATTGTCTCTACATTTAGCCTTCCTTTGCAATACATTGCCCACTGAGCTGCCAGAGTGAATCTAAAATTCGAACCTAGTTCAAAATAACAGTCACGTTATTTTTTTTAGTGACTTGTCCCAACCTATCAGAAAAAGCATGAGTGCTTTTACACGTCCTGGGCACTCCAAGATCTGATTCTCCAGGGTCATCTCTTGCTTATTCTTTGGGCAGAAGAGCCGCACCTCTTAACACTCTTCAGTGTTCCTGCGCTGTACGAGCCACACTTGTTTTCACCTCTCTGGTTTTGCTCTTGCAGTCTTCTCTTCCTAGATGGCCCATACTTTCACTTCACTTGGCAAACTGCCATTCATTCTTTAACTCAAACAGTCTCTTCTTTATAAACTTTACTTTCTGGTCAAATTAAATACCTATTATGGCTTTTCCATAATATTTCACATATCTTTAGATTGATTGTTCTTACCAAATTCTAATATAGTAATGTGTTTGTCTGACTTTTCTTGTGGTCACTGTACAAGGGGGGACCCCCCAAAAAACCATGAAATAATCTCTTGGAGGGCAGGCCCCTTGCAGTATGGGCTTTCCTGCTAGGTAAGTGTTATTGGAACCCACCAGCATCTCTGTAACCCAGCTAGCATTGTAGTGAGAGGCTGCATTCAGCTTGATGACGATTTTTTTGAGATTCTTTCTTTCTTTTTTTTTTTGAGTTGAAGTCTCACACTGTCGCCCAGGCTGGAGTGCAGTGGGCGCTCCAGGCCACTGAGGCCTTGACCTGCTGGGCTCTGGCGATCCTTCTGCCTCACCCTTCCAAGTAGCTGGAACTACAGGTGCGCGCTACCACGCCTGGCTAATTTTTTAAAATGTATTGTAGAAATGAGGTCTTGCCAAGTTGCCCAGGAGGGTCTCGAACCCG
>NW_007231848.1:47993-78150 GCF_000164805.1 Carlito syrichta | reverse complement strand
CTAAAAGGCATCAAAACTGACAAGCTCAAAAACTGTTTTGAGCAGTGGAAAAAGCATCTTGATAGGTGTATTGCATCAAACAGAGAGGACTTTGAAGGTGCCTGAAGTCTAAACATGTAAGAATAAATAGCTTTTTGTTTTTTGTTTTCTTTTGAGTTGGAGTCTTACTCTGTCACCTAGACTAGAGTGCAGTGGCACACCCACGGCCACCCTAACATCAATCTGCTGGACTCCAGGAATCTTTCCACCTCAGCCTTCCAAGTAGTCAGAACTCCAGGCACATGCTACTACCATGCCTGGCTAATTTTTGATTTACTGTGGAGACGAGGTCTCTCCAAGATTCCCAAGCTGGTCTTGAACCCACAGGCTCAGGCAATCCACTCACCTTGGCCTCCCAAAGTGCTGGGATTACTGACTGAGCCACTGAGCCTGGCCAATACACAGTTTTTATAAATAAATTCCGGGCTTTGGGTTCCCCCTTGTACACAACTTCATTCTAACACGAGTGTCCTATGTACCTTTCTGTACTTAGTGTGTAATAGAGTACCTGGCACACACACACTGCATGCTGGGACTCTGTTCCCATTGTTATTCCTGCCACCTTCAAATCTACCAAACATGACTTGGGTTAAAATGGTGTCTCTTCCTCGTGTTTCCTGCCAGGGATTCCTATCATAGTTTGTACAAAATGAGAAAGTTCTCCTTTTGCATTACAGCCGGTGGTTCTGTGGCATGGTGAATTAAATCCTAGCTTTTATAAACTCACCCATACAGCACTGTTCCCCAATGGTGCAAACTCTCCACAAGGTGAGTGAGATGGGAATGGTGTCCACCGGTCACTACACTTCCACTTGAAGTCTCCACTCTCAGACTTGCAGGCCCCGTTTGGATGTGGCTTATTGATCTGGCTCATGATTCCAATCTGATGGCTTTTCTTCTTGTTCACTCCGATGTAACATCTGATAAGGCCATCTCAATCCATCAGTAACACCTGTGTAAGTTTGATTTAAGATTTGCCCTTTGCAAATCAGTGATAAACTTCGATGCTTGTAAGAAGGTGCGTCACCTACTCCTGCTTCCTGAAGGCATCTTAACCAACTGTTGTCTAGCTTATGATGTATTATAATAATTGTCAGTTTATACATTTGCTTTTCTCAATAATCTGTGAGCTATTGGAAGCACAGCTATTATTTTTAGTGTCTATTATTATTTAATAACAATAAATGATCTGCTAGGTCTCATTAATGCTTACTGTTACAGTTAATTTGAATACTCTTCTTCTAATAATTCCCCTGGACTTTTCTTATTTATTTTTTAAGATATACAGCCTAAGGATTAGAATATCCCAGAAGCCTTTCCTGACATTCCCATGCTAGAATAAATGTCCTTCTTGTTAGGTTCTGCAAAAATTAGGGTTGCCCTCTCCCCCTAAATTCAGACTTATTTTGGAGAAGATGAAACAGAGGCTAGTCAAGAGTTTTCTGTTTCTTTGTGCCTTATGAAAAATGATGCTAAACATTCATGTAGATACACAGCACTTCCAGCTCTCTGCTACAGCGATGTTCAACATTTCTGTACAGCCCAAGGCCACAGGCTCCCCTGGCTCGCTTGGTCACCTTAGACATGGGATGGGCACAGACATGCCTGCCCAAAGCTGTTCCATCGGACTACCTCGCCTCTGGTAATGTTTACTCACAATTCCTCTCCTTTTTTTCCTGAGCTGGGACCTCAACTGAGAGGGTGGAGCCAGCCCCATAACAACTGTCAGGTTCACTGTGGAGACCACTGTCAGTGAGCAGGCGGGCCTCTCTGCCAAGGCACTGCCTAGTGGGCATGGTTCCTTCTGGACCCCTGGCAGATGACTTTGGTTGTAGGCTCAAGGCCAAATGGATTCTTGAGGGATTGGGCCATTTCTGGGCCACAGTTTGGCAGATCAGCCAACTGTGTGTCGGGTTGCACTCCCAAAATGACCCTCCTGAGCTCCTCCAGGACTTCACAAATGCCTACGGGAATCCTGAGTCTTCCTTGGGGAAACTTCTGACTGTGAGTAGGTGCAGAATTCTAGTGGTTGTGAGGGTACCTGAGTGGGTTTCTTCTATTCAGTCATCTTGACAACGTCTCTCTTTTTTAAGACAGGTTCAAGGGTCACTTCAGTCCACAACTTTGCTCTCTCACTTGAGGTACCTAGGGGACAAATATTTTTTTTAGTTAATAGAATCATTCAAAATCAAGCAAGGAAGTACGTTAAGGTAAGAAAGTAGAATAGGAAACATACAGATTGGAAATGAAGATACAAAATGTTCCCTGTTTGCAGATCACACAAAAGTCTATAAGAAACTCTCGGAGAATCTACCAAAAAAAGCTCCTAGACCAGACTATTGATACACGCAAGCATTTGGATGGATCTCAAAGGAATTATGCTGAGTGAAAAGAGCCCGTCTGAAGAGATGGCATATTGTATGATTCCATTTGCAGAAAATTCTAAAAATGACAAAATTATAGATATTTAGAGGAGATTCACAGTTGTCAGGGTCTAAGGAGCAAGGTGTAGAATATGTGTGACTATGGGTGGGATGAAGTTTCTTTGTGGTGGAAGGTGTTTGTGTGTGAAAGTTTGTGCCTTGACTCTGGTGGTGATTACACAAATCTACATATGTAATAAAATTGCATAGAACTTACACAGTGTATGTAAAACTGGTGCCATCTGATAAAGGTCAGTGGATTATACCAATGTCAGTGTTTTGGTTTTTATATGGTTCTATTATTACAAATTATGTCATCATTGGTAGGAACCGAGGTAAGGGTACACAGGACCACTCTGTACTATTTTTGCAATTCTATGAATCCATAATTATTTTGAAATGAGAAATTAAAAGTGAAGGGATTTTTCTTCTGGACAAGACAGGACTCTTGTCAGGATTGTATTTACTCTTCCATCTAAAACAGCTAAAAATGAGGGCAAAGTATATGAAACAATGATTTTAGCTCAATAGATATCAGGCAACAAAGGATGGTTGATCCCCGGGGGTTGGAAAGCCTACAATCCCCTGTCTTAACCGCTATGAGTTTCCAGCACATGACTTAGGTAGGATCCCTTGGATGTGGCCTGCAGAGGTGAATCTGAAAGTTCAGGAACAGGAAGTGACTAGAGTTCGCAGTACATGAGCTCCTGAACAGAGAGAGCGAGCTCTGGAGATCTGCAGGTGGCCTCCCAGGAGTCAGCAGAAAATGTAAGTAAGGAAATTACCTGAGGCCAGAAAAGAGCCACCTAAAAGGATTGGAGCAGACAGGACACAGAACTCACCCAGGGCTGGGAATGGTGACCTTCCCGGGAGCCAGACTAGAAAACCTCATACTCCAAGACCATTGGGTAAAGTACTCTGAAGGGTGTTGCCTTTGCAGTAATAGAACAAAATTAGCTCTAGATTAAATGCTGCTCTGGCCTTACATAAAACATCCTAAAAACAAGACCCAAAAGGATCACACTGCTTTCAAGTACCTTAACCATGTCCCAGGTCAGAATGTAAGAGTGTTTCTAGGAATTCAAAAATTTTCAGACTCTAACAATGTAAAAACATACAGGTCTGGCATCCAGACAAAAATTATCAGGTGTGCAAAGAAACGGGAAAATACAGTCCATAATGAGGAGAAAAAGCAATAAAGACACAGACAGGGCCAGGCGTGGTGGCTCAAGCCTGTAATCCCAGCACTTTGAGAGGCCAAAGCAAGAAGATTGCCTGAGCCCAAGGGCTCAAGACCAGCCTGAGCAACTTGGCGAGACCTCGTCTCTACAATTAAAAAAAAAAAAAATTAGCCAGGTGTGGTAGCACGTGCCTGTAGTTCCAGCTACTTGGAGGTCTGAGACAGAAGGATGGTCTGAGCCCAGCAGGTAGAGGCTGCTTGGCCGTGAGCATGCCACTGTACTTCAGCCTGGGCGACAGAGTGAGACTCCGACTCAAAAAAAAAAAAAAGACACAGACTTTGGAATTAAAAGGCAATGACATTAAAACAGCTATTATTATTGTATCCCTTATGTTCAAAAGCTAAAGGAAGAGTTGAATATGTTAAGAGGAGAAATGTAAGATTAAAAAAAAAAAAAAGAAACAAAAGCCACAAGCAGGGAAGAGCACAGAGGGTGCTTTGTGACACGTGACAGCAGGAAGAGAGTGTCAGACGTGGGCCTAGAAGCAGTGATGGCTGCTGTGTTAACATCTGCTGCCAACAGAGGCAAGGACCTTCCAGAAGGCATTGACACAATTGCAATCACTTCCTGGTTCCTTTTGATCACATTTCTCCTCTCCACAGAGTTCAGAATCTGCCACCGTGCCCAAGCATCATGCTTGTGGCTCCCTGGAGCTATGAGGAGGGAGATGGTGCCATGTGGTCTCGTTCCCCTGGATCCTCTGCCCCTGTAAGAAACAAGAGTGAGTAAGCAGCTTGTGAGTAGCTGCCACCAAGCAGTGTCTCCTCTGTCTCCCAACCTTGCAGGAGACTGTGACAAGGTCGTTTCTCATTGATGGCCCCCATTTCAGTTGAACACAGGACTTCCCGCCTCTCTCTCCCTTAGAGCACAACTGCAGGTTCCGGTGTAAGTGTGTCATTCTGCTTGGTTGTAGTTTCAAGTGAGCTCTTCAGCAGCAGAGCAACGTATAGTGGGTGTCACTTGTCACCTAAGCCTCCTAGCTGAGTGTTGTCCTGTTGTCCTAAGGTATGAAAGAGGCAGGGCGCTGAGAGCATACTGATCTTGGTTTTTCTGTATAAGAAATACATTGTCTGAACCCATTTGGGCGTGTTGTCTGTGGAAGTGTGGCAAGCCAGATGAGCAGCCCCAGGGGCGATCCTTGTGACCCTGCTGAATGCCACGCTGCTGCTTAGGGATGGCCTGATTGCTTGACAGCAAAAAACAGTAGATTACAACTCATTAAAAGTAGTGGAAAATAAGAAAGGAAGGAAAAATGGGCCTGCAATGAGATGAATAGAGTCTGTATCAGTTGTTTCGAAGTTTATCAGTCATGTACTGCTAGCGGTTGCTAGATTGCTAGAATCATTGAAAAGACTTCTTTTTAAAAAGTATACTGGAAATACATGAAAGATTGGCCAAAGTATTATCATCTTCCCATTTGCTGTATGATGATAGGTAGGTTTTGTGGCTATCCCATAATTGAGCAGGAACAGGGAATATGGCCAGGATCAGTAATGATTCCTCTAATGGCTATAAAGTAGGGTGAATCTCAACAACTCAAAAGAGTGTCTCTGGGTAGATCTTTGATCTAGGACAGAGTTTGGCGATATTTCTAAAAGGTCAGATAATAAATAGTTTAGGCTTTTCAGACCATATAACCTTAGTTCTAGGTATTCAACTCTGCTGGTGTAGCATAAAGGTAGGCATAGATAATATATAAACACATGAATGTGTCTGTCTGTGTTCCTATAAAGCTTTATTTACAGATACTGAAACTTGAACTTCATTTTATGTTTCTATGAGACAAATAGTATTTTGAGTGTTTCAATCAGTTACAAATGTAAAAGCAAGTCTTAGCTCGTGGCCAACTCAAAAATAGGTTGTGGGCTGGATTTGGCCAGTGGACCACCATTTGCCAACCTCTGACCTAAGGAATAGGGCTCTTCTTGTAATGTAGCGGGTTATAAGATCCCTGAAGTCCAAGATTTGTGAGTTGAAGGCTGACACGGGGCCCAATGAGCAGCAGTAGACTTCCACGAGCCTTCATTGTTTGTTTTTCTGAGTCTGGGTCATTCTATTATTCTTATTTTTGTCTTTTCTTGTAGCTTATGGGAAGATTGATCTTAACAAATTGATGAATAGAGTGAAAGCTTTAACAGGTGAAAAGTTTTTTGTTGTTTTTTTTTTGAGTTAGAGTCTCACTCTGTCACCCAGACTGGAGTGCAGTGGCCACTCCCAGCCACTGCAGCCTCGACCTGCTGGGCTCTGGTGATTCTTCTGCTTCAGCTTTCCAAGTAGCTGGAATTATGAGCGTGCGCTACCATGCCTGGCTAATTTTTTTGATTTATTGTAGAGATGAGGTCTTGCCAAGTTGCCCAGGTGGGTCTTGAACCCTCAGGCTCAGGCAATCCTCTCACCTTGGCCTCCCAAAGCGCTGGGATTACAGGCTGAGCCACTGAGCCCAGCCAACAGGTGAAAAGTTAATACAAATCTAAGAGTACACATTTTACTCAAAATTATTTTTTAAAAAATTCCCCTGTTTGTTTTGTCATTTTATCTTTTGTTTGATGAAATGTGCCTTAGTAACCAATTCTTGGTTTTTAAAATTTGACAGTAATATATTCCTATGAAGGGGCAAAAACACATTTTAAATCAATAAGTGGTAAAATAAAACTTTGATAAAGTTATGGATGATTTTATTATTTGAATATAATCAGAACCACTGTCTGATCTGATGACAGAATTATTTGGATCAGTTCGAATGAAATTCTAGTTCATTGGGAAATTATGTAAGCCTCATTTTCTTATATGTGGAGAGTAGACATCAAGTTGTAACTGTGTTGTCAAATTTTCATCACTATGACATGGAGTTATATGGCATGGTTACCAGAGTTCAGGAAAGGGGTCTATTTACATGCCTGGTGTCGACTGTATGTTTGGATATGCCACACTCTGCTCTTCATGAAGCAGGCATGTACATCTGGAGCAGGCTGAGATGATTGTTTTTGTGTTTTGTAACTGGGTCATCCTTAAAGTTCAAGTGTGATTTCCTTTTGTGTTTTTCTTTTCTTTTCTTTTTTTTTTTTAGTTGGAGTCTCACATTGTCACCCAGACTGGAGGGCAGTGGCCGCTCCCGGCCACCGCAGCCTTGACCTGCTGGGCTCCGGCGACCCTTCCGCCTCAGCCTTCCGAGTAGCTGGAACTACAGGCATGCACTACCACTCCTGGCTAATTTTTGATTTATTGTAGAGACGAGGTCTCGCCAAGTTGCCCAGGCGGGTCTCGAACCCACGGACTCAGGCAATCCACTCACCTCAGTCTCCCAAGGCACGGGATTACAGGCTGAGCCATCGAGCCTGGCTTCTTTTGTGTTTTTCAAGGAGAAGCAATTGATATCAGTGCTGTGGAAACACGGGACTAGACCTCCCAGTAGGTGGTGAGGATTTAAAATACAGGAACAGGCTGGGCACCATGGCTCAGGCCTATGATCCCAGCACTTTTGGAGGCTGAGGTGAGAGAATTGCCAGAGCCTATGGGTTTGAGATCAACCCTGGCAACTTGGTGAGACCTCATCTCTACAATAAATAAAAAAATTAGCCGGGCATGGTGGTGCGTGCCTGTAGTTCCAGCTACTTGGAAGACTGAGGTGAAAGGATTGCCTGAGCCCCGCAGGATGAGGCTGCGGTGGCTGGGAGTGTACCACTGCCCTCCAGGCTGGGTGACACAGTGAGACTCCAACTAAAATAACCCCACAAAAACAAAACAACATCAACAAAAACCTTGGGAATAGCTTTGGAGGGAACTTAGTATCACATGTTTATGAAAAGTTTAAAAATTATGTCTGTTTGATCATGGGTGAAAGAATGTGTCTCCAAATACTTTGCATGCTTCTAATCTGTGTTAAAAAGAAGTTCTGGAATTAGCAAATACAGCAGACTTGAATTCTGCCTCAGGAAAAATATTCATGTCATCACTTAGGGTTTCATTGAGAAGCTAAAAATTAAAATGTAAATAAAAGAAACAAAAAGAGGGATGTACATACCAGAAGTGAAGAAATAGATAAATAAAAAGGGGAGACAGAAAAGAAAGAATATTTCGGCGTGGAAGTTGACCTGTAGTAACTGCCTCTATTGTTCACGAATAGGTAGAATGTCAGTATTAAGGACTTTCTCCATTTTTTAATTTTATTATCTTTACTTGGACTTTTTTAGTGCAAATAATCAAATATGCCTTTTTAAAAATTTTAGATTTTGTATGTTATACTAGCAAGTCTCTACATAATATGACTGTGACCTGAATTGTACAGTTTCTTACAGCAGATGGAAAGATCTATCACAATCGGCTGATGAGTATTGTGAAGTCTCTCAAAGGTGAGTGAGAACCATGATGAAATACAGATGAGCCGGGCTCGGTGGCTCAGCCTGTAATCCTGCGCCTTTGGGAGGCTGAGGTGAGTGGATTGCCTGAGTCCGCGGGTTCGAGACCCGCCTGGGCAGTGAGACCTCATCTCTACAATAAATAAAAAAATCAGCTGGGCATGGTAGCGCATGCCTATAATTCCGGCTACTTGGAAGGGTGAGGTGGAAGGATCGCTGGAGCCCAGCAGGTCGAGGCTGCGGTGGCCGGGAGCGGCCACTGCACTCCAGTCTGGGCAACAGAGTGAGACTCCAACTCAAAAAAAAAAAAAGAAATACAGATGGATGAGGGATCAGTCATGGTTTTTGTTTTTACTACTCCCTAGTCACTAAGTTGTAAATATTGTCATTGACCATATATATTGATTTCATACTCATATTCCTTCCGTGGACTGTGCAATTTGCTTTTTTTTTAATTTTATTTTTGTGTCTCAGAAAGACCCAGCTTCACCCGAGGAGGCGATCTTGACTGAAGTTCATCTGCATTTTTTTATGGTGGTAAAAGGAAAAAGAATAAAATTAAATGAAGGGGATCCTTATGTATTTGTGACTGAAGTAACTGACAGAACATTTTTCTGGTATTGACTCTTCCTATAGCTCATAAAAACGAATAACATTATAATGGTTGCAATTATTGAAAGATAAAAATTAATCAAATGAAAATAGTCATTTTGGTCGGGCTCGGTGGCTCAACCTGTAATCCCAGCACTTTGGGAGGCCTAGGTGAGAGAATTGCCTGAGCCCGTGGTTCAATACCCACCTGGGCAATTTGGTGAGACCTCGTCTCTACAATAAATAAAAAATTAGCCAGGTGTGGTGGCGTGTGCCTGTAGTTCCAGCTACTTGGAAGGCTGAGGTAGAAGGATCGCCGGAGCCCAGCAGGTCGAGGCTGCGGTGGCCGGGAGCAGCCACTGCACTCCAGTCTGGGTGACAGAGTGAGAAAATAGTCATTTTGCAATCAAGTCTTTTTGTCACAAGATATATATTTTTGTTTATTGGAGTTTTAGCCAAATGAATGATGTAAAAACTTAGTATTAGGAACCAACCAACCAAACGATATAAACATAGGATCTTAATTTTCTATAGTAATTGTAATTTTTCTTCATGCCTTAATTGCCATGCCAATTCTATCATTTTACCTCCTGTTTAATGTTTCATAACCAAAAGCCTAGAAGTTGGAGTTTTTCAGATGTGTTTTTCACTAATACATTTTATTTTTCTTATTTTGAGATCATCAAAATCTACAAAAAAGGTGAAATGAATCTTTGCAAAAGATCCTGGTAACCATTTAAAGGCGCAATGTTAGATTCTTCATGCGGATAAAAGTTATTATGATATGCCATATGCAACTTGCTAGTTGAAAAGAAAGATACATCATACCCACTCCTTGTCGTTATAAGTGTGTTAGTGAAAGCTCTCCAAGAAGCAGAATTAAACATGCAAGGACAGGCAGGATTAAACATGCAAGGACATTATAAAGGGAGTTGTTTGTGCAAGAGAACAAAAGAGAGGAAGCTGAGGAGGGCTGGGGGACTGTTAGGCTGTGATTTAAGTCTGATCCCAACTGAAGGGAGAGGGAGGGAAAGGTGAATAGAAGTATGCCAGATTGCCATGCAGTCTCAGGAAGGTCTGAGAAGGAATCCTCTGGCAAAGTCAACCATCCCCTATCTCCCGGAACTGGTTTCCCAGAGTATCTCTGCTGCATTCAGTCACTGGCCAGGGGAAGCTTGTGGGAGGTGGGAATTTCAGAGCAGCAATGGGGCCCTGGGTCAGTTATGATCACTGTGACTGGAGGTTCAACAAGCACATTCTCACAGCCACCAGTGACAGGGCCCTCTCTCATCACTGGTTAGAAAACCAGTCATGTTTTTGTGGATGACATCATCTCCGTGTACTTGGTCAGGTCTCAGTGGCCACTACTTAACCCAGCCCATACTCATATGTATCGACACCATAAATTAGTTTCATTATTTGCAATTATTTGATTATACTTTGATTCTGTGTCATATCATTATTCTAATTTTTTATAAGGAAGGGAACTTGAGATCAAGAATGTGAGAATCATTCTAGAAAACATGGGACAGAGCCGGGCTCGATGGCTCAGCCTGTAATCCCGCGCCTTTGGGAGGCTGAAGTGAGTGGATTGCCTGAGCCTGCGGGTTTAAGACCTGCCTGGGCAGCGAGACCTCATCTCTACAATAAAGCAAAAAAAAAAAAAAATCAGCTGGGCGTGGTAGCGCATGCCTGTAATTCCGGCTACTCAGAAGGCTGAGGCGGAAGGATCGCCGGAGCCCAGTAGGTCAAGGCTGTGGAGGCCGGGAGCGGCCACTGCACTCCAGTCTGGGCGACAGAGTGAGACTCCAACTCAAAAAAAAAAAAAGAAAAGAAAACATGGGACATAACTCAAAGATAAGGAAATCTTGGAACTGGTGAAAAATCTGCCATTTGATGGAAATCATTTCAAATGCTGGTGTAACCAAAAATAGCTTTTAAACTTTTCTGTTTGTGAGACCCTGTGAAACTATCTCTATTTCCTAAGCTCAGAAAATAGAAGATTCATCTCAAAAAAAGTTTTTAGAACATCCGTTTATACCTGAGGCGAATCCCTTCCTGTACAGCTTTTCTTTTAGATTGGGAAGCAGTTTTCCCATTATGATAAATCATATCATAAAGGAGGATAAAAAAGACGTGATTAGTCTGGAATTTGTGGAAAGAAGAAAAGGCTTCACAGTTTAGAAGAGAATAAAGATGGAATTTGGGGAGAATAAAAGAGGTGTGCATGTTGTAGAGTGTTTGATGTGCTAAATTTCTCGTTTTCCCTTAAATTCTATTATAACGAGAGAGATCTCTAGTGAAAATCTTGAAAGGTTTCCTGAAAGTGTTCTAGTAATTATCCACATCACTCTGTTACCTGAATTCTGCCATTTCTTACAGATGATAACAAGATCTTCCAAAACAGGTTGCTAGAAGGTGTGAAGTCTCTTAAAGGTGAGTGAAACGCAAAGCAAGAATCCAGATGAATATAAGATCCTCACATTTGTACGGTGGTCATGATAGTGAATTAGTGAATGTCACCGTGTCTCCTGTACACGGATTGCAAACTTACCTCCCAATGAAGATCACTCCTCATTTTAGCAGTTGAGCTTCTATTTCATATCTAGAAAGTTCTCCACTTTCTCAAGACTTCTCAAACTTTTCAGCAAAAGAAATAGTGGAAATTCAAACTTGCATAGCAAGAAAGTGACAAGATTGGGAGTGACTAGGAATTTAATCTACAGTGTATAAAATCTAAGTTGGAGCCGGGCTCGGTGGCTCAGCCTGTAATCCCGCGCCTTTGAGAGGCTGAGGTGAGTGGATTGCCTGAGTCTACGGGTTCGAGACCCACCTGGGCAGCGAGACCTCATCTCTACAATAAATCAAAAAAAATCAGCCGGGCGTGGTAGCGTGCTCCTGTAATTCCAGCTACTCGGAAGGCTGAGGCGGAAGGATCGCGGAGCCCAGCAGGTCGAGGTTGTGGTGGCCAGGAGCGGCCACTGCACTCCAGTCTGGGCGACCGAGTGAGACTCCAACTCAAAAAAAAAAAAAAAAATCTAAGTTGGGAGTTCAGTCATCAAAGTTAAGCCCTATTGTTCAAAAGTAAAGAATATTTGCCTTCAGAGCCAGAATTTCTTTAGCATTCATTCCATGCTTTCAAAACTTTGCATGTATAGATGAGTCCCTAGGACAAGTCTCAAAGGAAGTGACCTTAATTCTGACTTTATAGTTTACTTCTTTTTATAGGCATAGTCTGTTGTCTCTCTACTAAAATTGGTATTTTTGTAAATGAGAGAGTAAGTTTAAAATATCTTACCATAAGGCCAGGTGCAGTGGCTCACACCTGTAATCCCAGCACTTTGGGAGGTGGAGAGGAGAGGGTTGCCTGAGTCCAGGAGTTCAAGACTAGCCTGGGCAACTTAGCGAGACCTGGCCTCTACAATAAATAAAACAATTAGCCGCACGTGGTGGTGCATACCTGTGGTTCAAGTAACTTGGAAGGCTGAGGGGGAAGGATTGCCTGAGCCCAGAAGGTTGAGGCTGCGGTGGCCATGAGTGTGTCACTGCACTCCAACCTGGGAGACAGTGGGACTTCAACTCAAAAAAACCCCCAAAAACCCATAAAAAACGAAAGACAACCAAGGTGATGTATATACTAGTCTTCCCACATTGTACACACATATGGAAACACGACATTGTACCAAATAAATATATATAATTATCTGTCAATTAAAATATTCATTTAAAAATAAAACTATGTTTCTTTCACATTTTAGAACAAGCATTGTCTAGGACAGACTGAGACTATGACTCAAAAAAAAAACAACAAAAAAACCAAAACAAAAAAACCATTGGCAATACAAGCCTTAGGGAGAGAGGTCTTAGGAATGGCAATTTAACCTGACAGTCAAGAAGCTATAAATGTGGGCAAAGCAGGTAAGCTTCCAGTTCCACAACTGACATTGAAACGCTGTTCTCTATGTGTCTATCTTTCATGGTCTCTACCCATATTATGGTGAGCAGTAGACAGTTTTCCACACTTTGAATAGAAATATGCAGGCTCTTAAGCAAATGGTGCTTTTGAATGTATTCCCTTCACTAACACATGGATTTGAGATATTATGGAACTCTAAGTAAAATTTACATTATTGAAGGTTTTTTTTTTTTTACATTTAAGGTTTTCTTCATAATGCTCATGAAGGCAATACAAATTGGACAAAATAACAGCATAGAAAATATTGTTCAGTATTCAAAAGATATATAGTCAGATAGTGCTGGCACATAATAAATAAAGATTTATCATCTTTATTCATATGCTTTCTTTCACAATATTTTGAGTCTTTTTATCTCGGTGTGACTCTGACCTTCTTCTACAGTTAATAATAAGATTTCTCTAGAAACACTGATGAATAAAGTGAAATCTTTTACAGTAGAGTAAGAAGTTTCTGTAAATCTGATATTTCAGTCTTTTAACTTAAATGTTGTTTTTCAGTTGTATGTCTACTGTCTTACCAAATTCGAATGGTTTGTAAAGAAATATATACATTTAATGCCCCTCAGATTGACATAAAGTTATGAAGGCTTTTGCAATAGGATATAAGACTATATGTCAATTTGAAATCTTGAGATCTCTGTTGCTTAAACCAATAATATGCTTTCCTTCTCCAGTGTTTACTTAACATAATCTAGAAACACAGAAAATGGCATGGTAAACCTTATAAATGATCAAAATAATGTATTCACTAAATCATCAAATAATTTTCACCAAAACAATAAAATATTTTTGGAAAATCATTTGTAGAAGAATTTGCTCTAAATTCTTATAGAAATTAAGAATAAGTTATCTTAATTCATTCACCAGATTTTATTGTGATCGTTGTCTTTCTTAACTTTAGGAATAACTCTTTTTACTTTATATTAAGTCAATAAATACCCCCAAACAGCCCAATGATGCTACAGTTGACTCTTCCTCTTGAAAACTGGGATGACATGAACTGGCAATTTTGTAGCTTGAAATAATACTCTGCTACCTAAAGTTCATATGTCTACCATTTCCTCTTTTGCAAGGAGAGAAGGTTGATTAAATTAAATTTAATTAATTAACTTATTTTTTGAGTTGGAGTCTCATTTGTTGCCCAAGCTGGAACGCAGTGGCACGCTCCCGGCCACCGCAGCCTCGACCTGCTGGGCTCTGGCGATCCTTCCGCCTCAGCCTTCCAACTATGGGCGCATGCTACCACGCCTGGCTAGTTTTTGATTTACTGTAGAGATGAGGTCTTGCCAAGTTGCCTGGGAGGATCTCGAACCCACGGGCTCAGGCAATCCACTCACCTCGGCCTCCCAAAGTGCTGGGATTACAGGTTGAGCCACCAAACCCAGCCAACTTTAAAGACCTGAGACAAGTCCTGAGGAACCTGGGGATTGAACTCTCAGAAGAAGAGCAAGAGTTGTTGGAAACACTGCTGATGGATGGTGAGCCATCACGGGGTCCCTGAGGCCGTCTAAGAACCTCACTTTTTCGTTTGTGGTTCTGTGTAAAAATCTCCTAACTCTGTTTCTGTTTTTCTTCTAACTGCAAAAGAAAAAAAAAGATTAGAGAAATTGAGTTCTATGTTAGACAGCAACCTCATCACTGCTGTTTAGAATTTACATTGGAAATTTTAAAAAAACTTTAGAAGAACGGTCACATTAACAGTGAAATATGTTATCTGTCAGGCCACTAAGTTGCTTAAATCATAAAAAGAAAAGAGCAGTACTAAATCCATAAAAAAATAAAGATAGGAAGTGGAAATAAAAAGAAAGGGAGGTTATGCATATGTTTGGGTAAGTAACCTCCCTCGGGTACTTGAATCAGAAGGGTTGTCATGATGAGAAAAATTTCTGCTCCCCACCTTCATTTGACTAAATGAAGCAGAATCAAAATGAGAGACGGCTCTTCTTAAAATCTTGTTTCTGAAATGATTTAATTCATGTCATTTTTGTGATCTCATGTTAGTCTCATCATTAAGTGAATTGTGGTATTTCTTGCAGCTGCTGGAAAGGCCTATCCCAATAGGTTGCTGAAAGTTCAGTGTGAAGTCTCTCAAGGGTGAGTAGGTAGCTGGATTAAAAGGCCTTGTCTGACACTCCCTGCTGTCACACCATTCAGTTATAAATCTGGCTTCCTCGTGTATTTCTGATTGTTTCTGTCCATTTACATTTTAACTGATACCAGCATCTAATTTATCTTACAGAAAGTTCCATATACTCTTGCATTTTTTTCGACTTTGTGCACTCCCTCCCATTTGTCGCTAAACACGATTTAATTTTAACTATTTTATTGACTTTCTCTGTATATTTGGTTTTCACCTTTGTTGAACATTACACAAAGACATAAGAATACACTGGCTAACCGGGCTTGGTCGCTCAGCCTGTAATCCTGTGCTCTGGGAGGCTGAGGTGAGTGGATTGCCTGAGCCTGTGGGTTTGAGACCCACCTGGACAACTTGGCGAGACCTCATCTCTACAATAAATCAAAAATTAGCCGGGCTTGGTAGTGCGCGCCTGTAGTTTCAGCTACTTGGAAGGCTGAGGCGAAAAGATCGCCAGAGCCCAGCAGGTCGAGGCTGCGGTGGCCGGGAGCGGCCACTGCACTCAAGTCTGGGCGACAGAGTGAGACTCCAACTCAAAAAAAAAAAAAAAAAAAAATCAAAACAAAACAAAACAAAAAGAATACACTTGTTTTTTTGTCTTGTTTTATTTTTATGGACTTTATGGCCAATGTCTCAGTTAGAGCTTGATTAGGGAAGCAGAATTACTATGAGTGACGTGGAATAGGGGTTGTATCATAAGGCCTCGACTTTGCACAGTTGTGAGAGCTGGTGAGGAAGCACATGGCAGCTGTGACTCTACTTCCGGTGCTGAGCGTGACACCCCAAAATCACTCCAGTCAGCAAGGCCAGCAGTCAGAAGGAAAAGTGGACATGAAAGAGTTGGGGACAGTGATGACAAGCTGTAGTCCATGAGGACAAACTGGAATCCACGTCTGTCTCACTTGCCCCATCCTTGCGAATAGGAGCCACCTGAAGAAGAAACTGGCACTCTTCCCAAGACTAGGAAAACCTCAAGGAAGAGAAGAGTGAGAGCCAGAGGGTCTGTAAACCTGGCACTCCCCGTGACGACAAGGGGATCAGGAGGCTGGCAGCCATGTCATAAGCTGTCATGGCACCTGGAGCACTACAGTCCCTTTCTTTTTTAAAAATTTTTATTGTAAAGATGTGGGGTACATACAATTCAGGGTTAGGTGTACAAACATTGATCATGCAGGTAGCCCTGTTAACGAGGTATGCCCCTTCCTCCCCTAGCAGTTTCCCTCAAATGACAATCCCACCCCGCTCCCCACCAACAGTTTCCCATTACTGCCGATCGCTTTCTTATAGCATTCTAATTGTTCAAGGTCATCTTATGAGTGAGAACCTATGGAACTCTGTTCTTTGTTTCTGTGATAAATCACTAGTAGGATCGACTCCAAATCCATCCAGGTTGCTGCAAAGTCCATATATTTGTTGTTCTCTATTACAGCCCCTTTCAGAATGCAATCACAGTTGCTACTCTTGTGCTTTCCAAGGCAGGGAGGAAATCTGTAGAAGTGCCATTCCAGTTTAGCTCATGTGACACTGTAAAGTTTCACTGTCATCCACCCCTTGGCAATTTGACTCCCACACCTACCTTTTAAACCCTTCTTATCGTTCAAACATAAACAGCAACAGCCATCTCTCCTGCAACTCTGCTGACCCTTTCCTTAGAAGATGTTGCAGAATCCCCCATAGACCTCTTTCCTTCTCCAGGTGATGGCCGTCTCTTTTCTGAGTCGCAGCCTCCTTGACATCCTACAGTTTATGAGATACAAGGCTAATGACTATTAACAAAGCTTTTGTAAGTGCTATGGAAGTGGGAGGGGAGAAAAAGAAAAGAATTGGTTAAAATATCGACAAGCATATTTATAGTAAAACAAAGTAGAAATCATTCTCAATGTTCTAGTTCTTGTGCGGTCCTTTGGCAACTGATCATGTGGTTGTGCCTGGTGGTTATGTTTCTTCTTCCACTAACTGCTACCTATTGCCCTTGTCCTTATTAAGCACTTTTTTGTTTTGAGTTGGAGTCTCACTCTGTCGCCCAGACTGGAGTGCAGTGGCCACTCCCGGCCACCGCAGCCTCTATCTGCTGGGCTCCGGCGATCCTTCCGCCTCAGCCTTCCGAGTAGCCAGAATTACAGCTACCACGCCCGGCTGATTTTTTGATTTATTGTAGAGATGAGGTCTCACTGCCCAGGCGGGTCTCGAACCCACGGGCTCAGGCCATCCACTTACCTCAGCCTCCCAAAGACGCGGGATTACAGGCTGAGCCACCGAGCCCGGCCCTTATTAAGCACTTTGACTGCTCCTAGTTTCTTGCCTGGTGAGTGACCCTAAATTGTCTTCCTGAAGGATAGGACCATTAATAGGTCTATATTGTATTAGGCTGTTTAATTTTCGATTAACTTTAATCGCAAGACAAGGGAATACTAAGAGGCATCCTGGATTCTAGAACAGTCTGTATCCCCATCACGTAGTAGTAGCCTGATTTTCTCTTGATGGTCAGGCTCAATGACCCCAGCCAGTAAAGTCATCTCTTTATTTGTTGATTCGTGGGCAGAAGGAACCACAAGTGACTCAGACCCAGTTTTGTTGTCTTCCCACCGTAAGCTCAGACCCTGTTTGTTTCTTCCTCAGTCAACCCACCGTAAGGAATTCTTTATGAAACCTGGTTGTAGGTTAAGAGAAGAGAGGGAATGTAGGAGGAGGCATAGGCACGAATATCTGGGCTCCTTGCTCATGCAGCTTCCTGTGCCTTCAGGATCTACTGAAGCCCAATCTCCTGTATATTAATATCACTCCACTGGTTAAGATGCTGTCATACATGCTCAACTTTATGGCTTCATTGGGCCAGCCAGTACACACTGCATGGTAACTTCGGGACTGGTGGCTTCATTGGATCAGCCAGTACAACTGCATGGTAACTTCGGGACTGGTGGCCAGGTGTTTGGTCTCCTTAGAGCTGGTAGCCAACGGAAGATAGCTATCCTCAGAGGATGGCATATCTTTGTTCTGGAACCCAAAAGATCTCCACTGGGATTTGCATATAGGATTCTTCCAAAGGCTCATACAGCATCTTGGTTACCTTAAAAGAGTAATCTTAAATTGTCCTACACAACAGGAAGTTTGAAATTCCACCAAAGTAGCAGGCCTTGAATTTTGGGGGCTTTCTTTTCTACCTTCTGATTTACACGTGTCTTGCCAAGTTATCTAGAGTAGTTTCTACTTCCTGCTCACCAAGCCAATCAGCATTACCTCATCCATGTAATAGGTCAGTATAATATCCTATAAAATGAAGAGGCAATCAAAGTCCTCCCTACAGACTAGACTATAGCTAAGACTACAGAATTGATATAGCACTGAGATGAGACTGCGAGGCTGTATTGCTGGCCCTGCCAGCTGAAAGAAAACTTCTGGTGGTCTTCACTAATAAGTGCAGAAGAAAAACAGCCTTCACCAGGTCAATAGCTGCATAGTAGTTGTCAAGAGAGGTGGTTATTTTCATCAGTAACAAAATCTCATCTGGAATAGCAACTGCAATTGACATGTCCATCTAAGTAAGTTTATAATAATCAGCTGTCATTCTCCAAGGTCTGTCTTCTGCACAGACCAAACAGGCAAATTGAATGGGAATAGGATAGGAATGGCCACCCTTGACTCTTTTAAATTTTTGATGATGGTACTAACCTCTGATACCGGTCTAGAAAAGTCATATTGCTTTTGGTTAATAATGTTGTTAAGGAAAGACAATTCTGTGCCTTCACTCTATAGGTCAGATAACTTAGGAGGGCATTCTGACAGTTGCTCAATATGTCTGTTCCAACCCTGCATTTGGAACTGGGGAAATAACCACAGATTCAGTTTGCTGATCCTCCATAGCAGACCCACTGTGTGATGGAACCAAACCAGGGCTCCGTGGTCATGATCACCTTACCCTTCTCTGAATGGCAGACCACAGTCGCAGTTTGAGTCTCCAGGGGCTGGTGTCAGTTCAGAGCCAGCATATAGCACTTTCCAAAAAGTCGACTTGTGTCCTCTTCTCCAATGCAGTTATCCTAATAAAGGTCTGCAGATCTCGTCTTTAAGGAGACCCTGCATTACCTTCAGTCAAGGGGCTCTCTGGCCCATGTGCACTGGTTGAAGGTCTGGGGGACGATGACTCTTTTTTGTTGCCATTCAAGTCAAACTTTTTGTTAACCAGACTGAAAGCTTTTTTTGCTTATTTAGACCAAGAAGACTTTAGTTGGCTATCAATCTGTTTCGGCTGTAGGTACACCATGATTATTTAGTCAGTACCAAATATTGCTACGCGTTAAACCATTCTGATTATTGCTTTGACTTTGTTGCCTATTATGGAAATCACTTTCATCTTGTCTTTCGCAAGTAAGTGCCACCACTTGACCAGTGCCAAACCAGGATTCCTTTATCAATATTGAATTCAGAACTCAGTTTGATGGCAGCATTTCCCACCATCATTTCTGTCCTGCAGAGCATAGCCACCACAGAGCTTGTCAGAGGTGCTGGGATCGCTAATGAATGTGTTTTCCACAGCCTTGGTAAGGGTATCCTTTAGTCCAGGGATCAGAAAACTTCAGGCACACCTCACGTTACTGCACTTTGCTTTACTGCAATTCGCAGATGTTGTGTTTTTTACAAAGTGAGGGTTCAGACATCAAGCAAGTCCGTCAGGGTCATTTTTCTAACACACATACTCACTTGGTATCTCTGTGGCACGTTCTGGTAATTCTCACAACATTTCAAACTTTTTCATTTGCTTTATTTTTTTGAGAGAGGGTCTTGCCCTGTATCTTAGCCAGGGGTGCAGCAGTGCAATCATAGCTCACTGTGGCCTTGAACTCCTGGACTCAAGCCATCCTCTCACCTCAGCCTCCCTGGTAGTTGGGACTACAGTCATGAGCCATCATGCCCGGCTCCTTTTTCACTATTATTCTATCTGTGGTGGTGGTGATCTGTGGCCAGTGATCTTTGATGTTACTATTGTCATTGCTTTGGGTGCCATGAACTGCGCCCATATAAACTGATGAACTTCATTGGTGAATGTGTGTGTTCTGACTGCTCCACCTACTGGCAGTGCCCTGTCTGTCTCCCTCTCCCTAAACCTCCTTATTTCTGAAGATATAACAATGTTGAAATCAGGCCAGTTAATAATCCAGCAATGACCTCTAGGTGTTCAAGTGAAAGAGTGACAAGTCTCTCATTTTAAATCAAAAGCTGGCTGGGTGCTGTAATTCCAGCACTTTGGGAGGTGGAGGTGAGAGGTTTGCCTGAGTCCAGGAGTTCGAAACCAGCCTAGTCAACTTGGCAAGACCTTGTCTCTACAACAAATCAAAAAATTAGCCAGGTGTGGTGGTGCACAACTGTGGTTCCAGTTACCTGGAAGACTGAGGTGGAAGGATCTCCTGAGCCCAAAAGGTCGAGGCTGTGGTAGGCGTGAGCGGGCCACTGCACTCCAGTCTGGGTGACAGAGTGAGACTCTGACTCAAAAAATAAATAGATGATAGATAGTTAGATAGATAGATGAATAACTCAAAAGCTGGACATGATTAAGCTTAGTGAGGAAGGTCTCTTATGTCAAACAGTTAGCAAGTTATGAATGCAAAGGAGAAGTTCTTGAGAGAAATTGTTGCTACAGGGAACACATGAATGATAAGGAAGTGAAACAGCCTATTGCTGATAGGAGAAAGTTTCCAAGATCCGAATAGAGGATCAAACCAGCTATACCATTCCCTTAAGCCAAAGAACCTAATCCAGACCAAAGCTCTAACTCTCTTTAATTCTGAGAGAGGGGAGGAAGCTGCAGAAGAAAAATTTGAAACAAGCAGGAGTTGGTTCATGAAGTTGAAGGAAAGAAGCCATCTCCCATAACATAAAAGAGCAACGTGGAACGCATGTTTATTGCAACACTATTCACAACAGCAAAAACATGGAACCAACCGTGCTGCCCATTGAAATTGGGCTGGATAAAAAATTGTGGTACATATACACGATGGAATATTACACAGCCATAAAGAAGGGCAAACATATGGACTTCGCGGCAACTTGGTTGGATTTAGAGTCTATCATACTCAGTGATCCATCACAGAAACAAAGAACCGAGTACCACATGTTCTCACTCATAAGCAGACCTTGAACATTTGCCATAATATTATAGAAAGGGATTGGCAGTAGTGGGATACTGCTGGGGTAGGGGTCAGGGACACAACATCAATAAAGGTACCTGATCTCAAACCAGGCAAAGTGGGGACCAAAGGAAGGCCCAAGTTTATCTGTACAATGACCACTTGTATATCTAATCTTGAATTGTACCCTACATCTTTAAAATAAAATATAAAGTGACCCGCCTGGGCAGCGAGACCTCATCTCTACAATAAATCAAAAAATCAGCCGGGTGTGGTAGCGCATGCCTGTAATTCCGGCTACTTGGAAGGCTGAGGAGGAAGGATCGCTGGAGCCCAGCAGGTTGAGGCTGCGGTGGCCGGGAGCAGCCACTGCACTCCAGTCTGGGCGACAGAGTGAGACTTCAACTCAAAAAAATAAAATAAAATAAAGATTAAATAAATAAATAAATATAAAAATAAAAAGTAATTTTAAACAAATATTAAAAAAAACATGATGAAGCTATAAGTGCTGACGGAGAAGCTGCAGCAAGTTCTCCAGATGATCTAGCTAAGATCACAGATGAATGTGACTACACTAAATAAAAGATTTCAGTGTAAGGCCAAGTGCAGTGGTGCATGCCTGTATCCCAGGACTTTGGGAGGCTGAGGCAGGTGGATCATTTGAGACCAGGAGTTCGAGACCAGCCTGGGCAACAAAGCAAGACCTTGTCTCTACAAAAAAAATCAAGAAAAAAACCAGGCACAGCAGTGTATGCCTGTAGTCCCAGCTACTTGGGAGACTGAGGTGGGAGGATCACTTGAGCCCAAGAATTCAAGGTTACAGTATGCTATGATTGCATCACTGTACTTCAGCTTGGACAACAAAGTGAGACCTTGTCTCAAAATAACAATAATATAAGAATAATAAAATAAAAATAAAAGATTTCAGTGTAAACAAAACGGCTTTTATTGGAAGAAGATGCCATCTAGGACTTTCATAGCTGGAGAAGAGAAGACAATTCCCGACTTCAAAGCTTCAAAGGACAGGTTGACTCCATATTAGGGGCTGATACAGCTGGTGACTTCATTTGTCATTCCAAAAATCCTAGAGTTGTTAACATTTATGCTACGTCTGGAAAGTGACATCAGCAAAATGACTGAATAGAAACCTCTGTTGCTCACTCTCCCCACCACAAAGACAGTCAAAGCAATGAATAAACAATGACATTTTCACGCAAATAACTAGAGAGTATGGGAGTACATGAAAGGGGTAACAGAAATCCTGGTGAGCATGGAAACTCAGGATAGCCACATGGAGAATGGAAGGAAACATGGGGCTTCCCCAGTTCAGCCCCTTGAGGGTCTAGCTGGGAACTTCTCCCATGATGACCCGGGGTGAAGAAACAGGCACCCTTTGCTATGGCTTTGCATACATGGTTAACGCAGGACTCAGACAAGCCAAAGAAGAACTGGCAGGCATTGGAAAAGTGGCATACCTGGCTGCCCTGAGCCAACAAAGGTGAACCAGGAGCTAGGCGATGGCAACACAAGAAGCTGAGGTGGCACCTGGCCCCTGGCACCACCTTTCAGAGTGCCCTGGCTGCTGCTTCCCTTTTGCTTTTCACATCTCACCCAAATCTCTCTGTGGAAAACTCTACCTCAAAACCATAAGGGAAGGGGATTCTTGGAAGTGTAGTTTCAGTGCAGTTGACGCAGTGCAAAACCACTCTAGTTATTAAAGATAATCATCCTATCACTCATGAAAAATGTAGGTATAATACACCTTATTCATGCTTCTCCGTTGTTTCTTTCTTAAGTGGGGAAGGTTCATGTCAGTAACCTGGACAATACTCTGGGAAGATTGGGATTCAAGCTCACAGAAGAGGAACTTGCAAAGTTATCAGAACACCTACAAGTTGGTGGTGAGCTCTCTCTCTCTTTCTCTTTTGATATATGTATATATCTCCTTGGAGCATCTTTTTATCTTTGCCTTATATCTGATATGTTTTAAAATTATACTTCATTGGTGACATGTTAGGAAAGTTGACAGCTCAAGTAAGAATAGTCTTGGTTGTTCATTGCAATCAATCTAAAGCCAGCATTATTTGTTCCCATGTATGATGGCATTGGTGGGGGTGCTGTCAGGACTCCCCAGATCTAGATAAGCAAGAAAGCAACTTATAGGGAAACACTAGAGAGAAGTTAAAAAGCCCCTCCTCTGTCCATTCCTCTGTCTACTGAAATCTTCACTCCAAAATAAGTTCAGATTCTCCACACAGTGCACAACACCTCCAAGTTCCTTCTGCCTCTCTGCATGACATCTTTTCTCATTTTACCCCTCAAGGTATGGTGAACTACTTGTCATCTAATACACATAGACTTTTCTCAGTCTCTCCTCCATGTGAGGTCTCCTCCATTCCTGTCTCTCTTATCAAGTTCTATTAATACATCAATAGAGTTCATTAATTTCTTCCTGCAGGAAGCTCTCTAGAACGCCAGGCTAGGTGAGTGTTCCCTGTCTCAGATAGGTGCTGGTACATGAAGTCAAGTTACCAGAATACCTGTCCAATTCCAATGGGGTATCTTCAACTATGAATATATAATGGCTTCAAAACACTGTGAAAATCACACTTTTTCTGATCCAGATTCTAAGATACAAGAGAGTGATTGATGGAGACAACATTAGCTCCTTGAGATCCAGGAATTTAATAAGTGCAGGTAAAATTAAGATGTGAGGAATTTTTAATGGGATGTTTTCCCCACAAAATATGTGTCAAGTTTGTTTTCTGAGCTCATGACATTGTCTCCATTGAACCTTTTCCTATAGTCAATGGGAAGGTTAATCTGAAAGATATGATGGATGGAGTAAAAGCTACTATAGATAAGTGAGAAATTTTAAATCTAAGATGTTTATGGTTTCTAGTAATTGATTCTATTTTACCATTATCCCTATTGTCATGTTAGCTATGGCATTTACCTTTTCATTTATTAAACGTTTAAACCAATTTGTAGCATTTCACTTATTTGGGGGCATATTTTTTACTTATATGTATTACTTTTTTTGTTTTACAACAGCCAAATTCCGTATTGTTAAAATAATATATGTAATAAATCTTTGGTAAAGACTCCCAGATAACTTTTATCCTTTTTTTTTGAGTTGGAGTCTCACTCTGTCACCCAGATTGGAGTGCAGTGGCTGCTCCCGGCCACCGCAGCCTCGACCTGCTGGGCTCTGGCGATCCTTCCGCCTCAGCCTTCCAGGTGGCTGGAACTACAGGCGCGCGCTGCCACACCCGGCTCATTTTTTTATTTATTGTAGAGATGAGGTCTCGCCAAGTTGTCAGGCAGGTCTTGAACCCACAGGCTCAGGCAATCCACTCACTTCAGCTTCCCAAAGCACGGGATTACAGGCTGAGTCACTGAGCCCGGCTCCAGATAACTTATCAAGATGAAACAGACAGACCTTGCATTAGTTGGTACAATTATTTCAGTAAGCCACTTACAATTTTCTAATTGAGTAGAGAAACACATAATGTGAGTTTTACTGGATGTAAAGTTGCCTTGTCACTGTCATTATGAGTGTGCCTCCTTGTGTTAGCATCTAGAGATCAAATCAACCAGTGTACTCGCATAGGTTTCACTGGCTTTTTCTCTTCACCCAATACCTACTCATGCTATGTAGTCATAGAGTATTTTTCCCTATTTGAAATCATTAAATGAACCTTTAAATTCATGTACGTAATGATGTCTACATTTTTTAAGTGGGAGAGGTTGATGCCAGGGATGTGGAAACATAGGAATAGAGCTCACAGACAATGAGCACTCGAAGCCGGCAGAAAATCTGCCTTTTAATATTAAACATTTCAGATGCCAAGGTGCCCCGAACAGGTTCTTACTCTTTTAACTTTTTTTGAAACTTCTAAAAGATCCCAATTTCCTAAGATGGAAAAATTGTAAAAGGCATCTTTAGATAAGATGAGTGTTTGTGTATTTATTCCTGGGGGAAATTCCCATCTGTGCAGTTTAACTTTCAGTTTGAAAATCAGCATCCCCTTCCTGTTGCATTATGCTATCAAAAGGAAGAGATTTCTTAGGCGCCTATAGGTGACTGAGGTGTGAGAAAGGCAAGAGACTGACGCTAAGCTAGAAGGGGATAAAAGATGAGTGGTGGAATCACACACAACCCAAAGGAAGAGTCGTGTGTGTCGAAGGTGCCTTATGTGCTAAATGCTAAACAGCTTCATCATATTATCGACTTTCCCTAGTATTCTCTCCAATTTTATTTTAATGGGAGGAATTTCCAGGACAAATTATGAAACATCTAAATTTTACTAAAATGATTTTAGTGACTAGCCACATCATTTCTCTATGATCTGAATTGTGCTTTTTAAAATAGAGGATAGCAAGGCTTTAAGAACCGGTTGCTAGAAGGTGTGAAGTCTCTTAAAGGTGAGTGGGAGGCATAATAAGAATACAGATGCTATGAGATCTTCCCATGTATACTGTTTCCAAGATAATGAATTTGTGGCTGTTGCTATCTCATATATATATATATATATATATATATTTAACTGTAGAGACACTGCTGCCCAGGCTGGTCTCAAACCCGTGGGCTCAGGCAATCCACTCGCCTCGGCCTCCCAGAGTGATGGGATTACAGGCTGAGCCACCGAGCCCAACCTCTCATATATATTAATTGCAAATTTGTACTTTTTTAGAGTTCAGTCTTTACTTTAGCAGACAAATCTCCTATGATCTATTTTAGAAGAAATGTCTCTCCCACACGTACAATTTTCCAAACTTTTCAGGAAAGAATATACCGCATTTCAAGTTTGCATGGCAAAAAAGATGATAAAAATGATTAGCAGTGGTTCAGGGAATTTAATCAGCTACAACAAAAAGTAAACTGAAAGCCCAGCTGTTTAGAAGTAGAGAATGTTTTCCTCCAGAGGTAGAATTTCCTGGACATTTATTGAACACGACTGAAACTTTGTGTTGTGTAGTAGGGTCCCCAAGACAATCTCAAGGGAAGTGGCCTCAAGGGAAGTGGCCTTAATTCTAACTTCATAATTAGCTTCTTTGTAAGCTTGAACTATTTGATATCTGTGGGAAGACTGTTTGGCATAATTCATTGATTTTTTTTTTTTTTTTCATTTTAGAGTAAACATTTTTAACCTAAGTTTCATAGACTTTGAGGGAATCCTTGAATAGGCTTTAGTAAGTAGGTAATCTTCCTGAAATAGTATGCAAACTATGTGAGTAACACTATACTGCTTAAGACAGTCACAATGTATGTGCATCAAAAAGAAAAATCTAAGAACTTTCCTTTCGGAGTTGCTTAATATTCTTTACGTACTGTTACTTCCTTTAGGTGGGAAGGTCAGTGTCAACAACCTGGACACCATTCTGGACAATGGGGGAATCAAACTTTCAGCCAAGGAACTTAAAGATCTGACTCAAAACATGCATGTTGATGGTGAGCATGTTATTAAACACCATACATGCTAGTCCATTTTGTGCTGTTAGAACAGCATAAGACTGGGTAATTTATAAACAATAGAAATTTATTTTCTCATAGTCCCGGAGCCTGAGAAGTCCAAAATAAAGGAACTAGCATCTGGTGAGGGTCTCCTGGCTAAAGCATCACATGGTGAAAGGCAAAAGAACAAAGAGGCAAAAGGAGGTCAAACTTGACTTTTTGTGGTGACATTAATCCCACCCACGAGGACAGAGCCCTCATAGCCTAAATACCTCTTAAAGGTCCCACCCCTCAATGCTGTTACTATGGCAATTGTATTGTAACACGGGCTTTGTAGTGGACAAACATTCAAGCTGGAGCATTCCTGGCCCCCCAGGGGTCACATCCTTCTCACATACAAAATACATTCATTCCATCCCCAGAGCTCCAAGTCTTTTTAAAAAGTGTGTGTATGTGTTTTTAATTTTTAAAATGTTTTATTTTTAAGATGTGGCGTACAATTCAGGATTCAGTATACAAGTAGGCATCATACAGGTAACGTTTGGGCCTCCCATTTGTCCCCACTTTGCCTGGTTAGTGATGTTATGTGACCCACACTCACCCCAGCAGTATCCCACTACTGCCAATCTCTTTCTTGTAGTATTGTGGTAAATGTTCAGGGGTCCGCTTATGAGTGAGAACATGTGGTACCCAGTTCTTTGTTTCTGTGAGAGAAACACTGAGTATGATAGACTCTAAATCCATCCAAGTTGCACTGAAGTCCATGTTTGTCCTTGTTTATCAGAGCCCCAAGTCTTAACTCATTCCAGCACCCATTTAAAACCCAGAGTCTCATCTAAATCAGATGTGGCTGATCCTTAAAGCACGACTCATCCTGAGGCAAATTTCCCTCCAGCTGTAAGCCTGTGAGATCAAACAAGTAATATACTTCCAAAATAAAATAATGGGACAGGCATAAGATAGAGTTCCCATTCTAAAAGAAAACAACAGAAAAGAAAGGAGTGACAGGTCCTGAATAAGTCCCAAACCCAATGGAGCAAATGACATTAAATGTTAAGGTTGTCGAATAGTCTTTCTTGGCTTCACACCCCACCACCTAGGACACACTGCGGTGGGAGTTAGGCCCATGTATACAGGCAGCCCCCCCACCACCACCACCACAGCTTTCCTGGGTGCAGCTCATGCCGCAGCTCTCATGGGCTGGAGTTTTGTGCCCGGAGCTCCTCCAGGCTGGCATCTCACATTGGAAGTTCTGCAGTGCTGGATCCCTGCCCTACAGCTCCCTGGCCACTGCCCTAGTGGGGACTCTCAGTGGCATCTTTTGAAATCTATGTGAAGGCAGGCATGCCTCCACAGCTTGTGTACTCTGTGTGCCTCTAGCCTTAATGCTATGTAGACACTCCCAAGGTTTACAGCTCGTGCCTTCCAGAGCGGGGATGCAAGTCACATAGGCCTGCTTGAGCCACAGCTGGGGCAGCCAAGGGGGGCTGCACCAGATGTGCAATACTTGAGGTGCCCCTGGATAGTGAGCCCCAAGGTCCCACAGGTGCCCTGGGCCTCTCCCTCAAAACCCTTCTGCCTTCTAGGCCCCAGCATCTGGGCCTGTGACGGGCATGGGAGCCTTGGAGATCTCCGAAGTGTCTTTGGGGTCATTCTCCCATCGTCTTGATGAACAGCACCTGGCTTCCTTCTATTTCTACTAATCTTACCAGACAATCACTTGGCTGCATTTTTGGTTTTCTCTCCTATATACACTTTTTCATTCTTTACATAACCAGGTTGCACATTTTCCACATCTTCATGTTCTGCCTCTCCTCTGATTATAAATTTCATCTTTGAATCATTTTTCTCTCCTCACATTTTACTATATGTAGTTAAGAGAGGCCACACAGCCCCCTCAATTATTACTTGGAGATTTCTTACTCCAGATATGCTAGTTTATTGTTCCTAAATTCTGCCTTTTATAAAGTCCTTCGGCGTGGATACCATTCAGTCAAGTTTTTTTTTTTTGCCGCTTTAACAAGGATGGTCATTCCTCTACTTTCCAATACCTTGTTCCCCATTTCCACCTGAGACCTCCCAGAATTGCCTTTACCATCTGTCTTCCTACTAACAGTCTGATTATTCCCATTTAAGTAGTCTCCAAGAAGTTTCAGTCTTTCCCTTCGGTTCTCTTCCTCTGAGCTGTCACTAGAATCACCCTTAACACTCTGTCCACAGCAATTGGGCTTCTTCCAGCATTCACATAAATACTGTTCCAGCTTAGCTGGACATAGTGGCATGCACCTATAGGCCCAGCTACTCAGGAGGCTGAAGCAGGAAGATTGCTTGTCCCAGGAATTTGATGCCAACTTGCAAACATAGTGAGACCCCATCTCTAGAAAAACAAAACAAACAACAGCAAGAAGAAAACAGTTTCAGCCTCAACCCATTACCCAGTTCCAAAGCCACTTCCACATTGTCAGGTATTTATTATAACAACGAACTCCTCTGGTGCCACCCTTCCTTAGTCCACTTTGTACTGTTACAACAGAATACCACAGACTGAGTGACTTCAAAGAACATTAGTTTGTTTCCTCGTGGTTCTGGGGACTGGGAAGTCTAAGCTGAAGGCAGCAGCATCTGGTGAGAGCTTCCTGATATGTTATCATATGGCAGAAGGCAAAAGGGGTCAAATTTTTATAATGGAGTTAATGAGTGAGAACATGTGATACTCGGTTCTTTGTTTTTGTGATAGATCACTCAGTATTATAGCCTCTAAGTTCACTCAAGTTGCTGTGAAGTTCATAATTTTGTCCTTCTTTATGGTTGCATAATATTCCATTGTGTATATGTACCACGTTTAAAAAAAAATCCAGTTCTCTTTCGGGCAGCACAGTTGGTTTCATGTTTTTGCTATTGTGAATATTGCTGCAATAAGCCGGCATGTGCAGGTGTCTTTTTCATAGAGTGATTTGAGTTTCTCCAGGTATATTCCCAGTAGTGGGTCATGTGGGAGGTCAACTTTTAGATCTTTTAGGAATCACTACACTATTCCTCTTTTCTAATTGAAATTTTATGTGCTTTGGCCCACGTTTCTCCAACCCCACCCTCCAGCCCCTGTTTACCACCATTCTACTCTACATCAATGAACTCAACTTTTTTAGATTCCACAAATAAATGAAGTCATGCAATCTTTGTCTTTTTGTGTCTGGCTTATTTCACTTAGCATAGTGACCACCAGTTTCATCCACGTTGTCACAAATGACAGAATTCTCTTTTTTTTCAGAATAGGATTCCATTGGCTATTGTGAATAAAGCTACAATAAACATGGGCATGCAGATCTCTCTTCAACGGACTGATTTCACTTCCTTTGGGCATATCCCATAGTGGGCTTGCTGAATCATTTATCTTTAGTTTTTGGAAGAGCCTCCATGCTGTTTTCCATAGTGGTCGTACTAATCAACATTTCTACCAAGTGCGCCAAGGTTCCCTTTTGCCATATCTCTGTCAACCCTTGCTATCATTTGTCTTTTTAATAATAGACATTCTAACAGGTGTGTGCTGATATTTCATTGTGGTTTTAACTTGCATTTCCCTGATAATTAGAGGTGCTGAGCATTTTTCACATATCTGTTGACTGTTTATATGTCTTTTTCATGTGCCTGTTGGCCATTTATATGTCTTCTGTATGGTTTTTCATATTCAGAATTGTCTTCTTTTGCATGCTTTGTTTTTTATTTTTGAGTTGGAGTCTCACTCACCCAGACCGGATTGCAGTGGCTGCTCCTGGCCACTGCAGCCTCAACCTGCTGGGCTCTGGCGATCCTTCCGC
>NW_007231848.1:41083-47957 GCF_000164805.1 Carlito syrichta | reverse complement strand
GGGTCTTGAACCCGCAGGCTCAGGCAATCCACTCACCTCAGTCTCCCAAAGGCGCGGGATTACAGGCTGAGCCACCGAGCCCGGCTTGCATGCTTTGTTGAAGGAGTAAAAATTGGATAAAATAATAACCTAAAATGTGTGTTCATAAATCTTTCTTATGTATATAAAATGACTAGAAAGGTGCCTGATGCATAGTAAGTGAAACGATTTCAATTATTCCTATGCTTCTCCATAAAGTTGTGTGCATCTTTATTATATCTCAATATGACTTTCATCTCTTACAGTTGATCAGAAAATTTCTCTAAAAATGATGGAAAAAGTCGAAGATTTTACAGATGAGAAGTTCCTGTAAAATGAAGATGCCTGTTACCTGTAACTAAATTTGTTTATTTTAATATTTCCCAGTACTCTGTTGTTGACTTACAGATTCTGGTATTTTTTCATATATATTAATGATATCAATATTTATCAAATGCTCCATGTATTGCTATAAAATTAGCTAAGGCTTTGAAATGAAAATATAATACTATTTCTTGCTTTCAAATTTTATAATTTCTGTTGTTTATGCCAATAATATAATTCATTGCAGCAGTATTTAATTAACACAATATAGAGAGGTATAGACAGGCATAGCAAATCAGAGTAAAGCTTAGAAATGATCAGGTCATGTCTCCATCATATCCATTCTATAATTCTTATTTTACAAACTAAAATACTTTTTGAAGAAAAAAATACAAGCATGTATTTTTAAATTAACTGATTGAATTTTATTCTGAAATTTATCCTTCACTAATTTTAGAAGAAATCTATTTATTTATTTATTTATTTTTATTTTTTGCCAGATTAAATTTTCTTCCAGAAATATTTTAATAAAAATTGGCCATTTCCAAGAAACATCCACTGCATGCCCATCAATAAAAGAGAACCACTGACAAAATAGAAAATTTACCATATGGCTATGATTTAAAGAAAAAAAATGCAGACACTTGAGCACATCAGCAAAGTCCAATATTAAGGTCACATTCCTTTGTATGGGCTATGATTAGGAATCTGATTAGATACCAGAATAAAACTTAATACAAATGCTCAACTATTTAGGTCAAAGGACCTCTATAGCAGCATCTGTCTTCAAAGGCATTCCAGTTTGAGACTCAATTTTAGAATAAGGCATAACAAATGTAACAGAAGACATACAAAGTGATGAAAGAGGGACTCTACAATTCCCCACATACTCTGAACCTGATTAAACAAATCCAGATTTTTTAAAATTAGTTTTCTTTAAACAACTGCCAAGACTGGAATCAAATATAAATAAGAAGGCACAACAGTTTTGCTCTGTTTTTTTGTTATCTGGATTTTTGGAAATTTTTTTTTTACAAATACAAATTAAACATGAAAAAACTCTACCTCAAAAAAACTAACAGTTCAAGAAAAGCGTATCAGTTGCATCCTAGAAATTTAAAACCTATGACAATTTAAGTTTCAGTGGTAAAAACAGTAGGTTTTAGAATTCTTTTGTGATTATGTATCAAAAGGAAAAAACTCTATTAACATCTTTTATTCAGTTTTTAACCATACCAGTGAGAATTAAAATTGTCAAATTTTCCAATGGCAATTTCTCCACACCAGAAGGTAGTCATGAAACAATTTGGGTTTTTCCTGCCTTCAAAATGTTTATCAAATCCTGTATTTCTCATAGGCTTTTGAAACGTAGAAAATAAGTAAGAAATATTCCAATGAATGAAACATACCAAATGTCAGTAATAAGCAAGACACATTCTTTTGGGGAAATGGCTGTTTAAAAAAATCCAGTCTGTAGATGCAAAGCAAGAAAAATTCAGTCTTTTTCTTTCTTCTTTAAAAATCCATTACTCCTAAAATATCATTCCACAAAATTGGAAGTCAAGGACTAAAGTGGGGGGCGGTAAGGGAGCACACACGTTAACACAAAAAGAAGTAAAATTGTATAAACTTAAGCAGTTTATAACAGACTAGGGTCATACTCCAAGATACCAAAAGCTGGTTGAAGAAATTCACCATTTTGCAAGAGCTAAGGTTTGTACTGCTGCGTGAAGACTGGTGGAGAGCAATTCACTGCCGTGGAGCGATCCCCCGGCCCACTCCAAATCCTGGTTTCTGCACCATGCCTCCATGGGGAGGGCCTCTCATTCCACCACCCAGCCCACCTCGAGGGCCTCCAGATCCCCGAAGGCGGTTATCTCGACGGTCTCCTTCCCTGGCAGCTCGCGTCTTTTCTTTCACATTCAGACGGACCTCACCTCTGAACATGATAGGCCTGTTGCTAAGGACCTTTTGAACAGGTTCAGAATCGTCAAACACAACAAAACCAAAATCGGGTAATTTCCCACCGCTGTTAATGCGCAGCTTCACAACATTCCCATAATTCTGAAAGAAATCATTCAGCTCTGCTTTGTCCACTTCATGAGGCAGGTTGCCAGTAAAGAGCTGGTGACTGTCCGGGTGTCACACAATTCTTCGGGGTTCAACATCGCCTTGCTCACCAGACTCCCGGATTGGTCTGGGTCCCCTCTGGGGAGGAATATTTATTCGTTGTTCTTGCACTCTTTGATCCCTCTGAGGTCTCTGTGGTGGAATCTGAGATTCAGGCTTAGACTCTTGACGGGGCTGTGAAGCTGGCACTTTAACAACATGAGGTGGTATCCCAGTAACCAGAAGAGCTCCACTGGGTGGAAGGTTCTTACTGGTCACAGATGCCCAAGAAAACGTCCTCAAGTCTTCCTGCACTGTCTGAGCTATGTCTGCAGGTGCAGGAGAAGAGCTCTTCTGAGCATCCTCAGGAGAAGTTTCTTCTAAAACTGGCTCAGACTTTTCCTCTTGGATTTCAGATACAGGTTCCTGCTCTGGTTCTGGTTCAGGCTCAGGCCCTGGCTCAGCAACAGGCTCCTTTAAATGTTCTTCCATGTCATTACTGACAACAGTCTGATCATAGAAAGTTCCAGAATCATCAGGTACCACCTCAGGTGTTTGTTGTCTTTCTTCAGGTTCCTCTACTTCTTCCTCAGATTCCTCCTGAGGCTCAGTGACAAAGCCACCAAAGACCTCATCTTGGTATCTGAAGATATCATTGTGAACATAGAACTTATTTGCAACAGAGCCCTCAGGAGCAAGAACAAACGTCTGCATGAACCTCCTCAAAGCCTGGTTATTACTGGAGAGAAGTCCCATCACCTGGACCACCACACCATCATTCAGAGTGGCATGAGCATCAACATGGCGAATCTTGGTGTGGCAGTTGGTGAAGTTTTGTGACATAACTTTCCTATGGATTTCCTTCTGCCCATAGACTGCATCTGCTGGCTTTCCGTTTGAATCCAGTCCCCCATGGACATAAGACGAGTTCTTTCCATAAAATCTATGCAGCATGTCTGGAGCCTGGTTCAGCAGTGTGTAATACTGTCTCACAAATTCCCGCCCGACCAGCAGGGGACTAGGCTTCTCCATCACCATTGATTTGGTCAATTCAACCTGCATGGCTGGGCTGGAGAGGAACAAGCTCTGCTCCACAGCACTGAGGACAGCAGGAATCCCTCACGCAACTGCGTCCGCACACCAGAAATCTATTTATATTATGAAAATAAAATTGAGCTAACATATCCATTGATTTCACAGTTGAAAATGTTTAATTTTAGCCGGGCTCGGTGGCTCAGCCTGTAATCCCGCACCTTTGGGAGGCTGAGGTGAGTGGATTGCCTGAGCCCGCGGGTTCGAGACCCGCCTGGGCAGGCGAGACCTCATCTCTACAATAAATCAAAAAATTAGCCGGGTGTGGTAGTGCGCGCCTGTAATTCCAGTTACTTGGAAGGCTGAGGCGGAAGGATCGCCGGAGCCCAGCAGGTCAAGGCTGCGGTGGCCGGGAGCAGCCACTGCACTCCAGTCTGGGCGACAGAGTGAGACTCCAACTCAAAAAAATAATAAAAAAGAAATTGTTTAATTTTTATTTTAGTGTTCAATCAGAAAATTAGGATGATGTTAATCATAAAGTAACTTTTTGTTAGAAGAAATTACTGCTTTGCAAAATGATGATATATGCCTAATCTCCTATGCTAAAAGGTGAGAAGATTGATTCTAGTCATCTAAAAAATATTCTGGAAAACCTCAGCATTGGGCTCACAGATAATGAACTAGAGAAACTGCTGAAAACATTGCCAGTCGATGATGAGCCATATACATGTCTGTGGGAGCTTCTAAGGAGGTTGGATTTTGAACATGTTAATCTCTTCTAAAACTTGATAGAACATTTTTAAAAGTAAAATTTAAGCTACATGTAAAAATTATCAGTGTCACTTAGAGTTTAAAAGAGAAACCAAGCAACTCGTCAGATATAAGTTACCATTGGGGCTAATAAATGTTTATTGTGACCCCTCATGCCAATAATGAGCTTTATAGCATATTAAAGGAAAAGGAAGAGACATAACAGAGCAATGGAAGACATTAAAAGATAGAAGAGTTAAAAATATTTGTGTTTCAGTATAGTAGGCCCACTAGAGGGGGCAAGTGTATCATACTGAGAAAGATTGCTCATCCTTTTCCTTTTTTTTTTTTTTTGAGTTGGAGTCTCACTCTGTCACCCAGACCGGAGTGCAGTGGCCGCTCCCGGCCACCGCAGCCTCGACCTGCTGGGCTCCCAAGATCCTTCCGCCTCAGCCTTCCGAGTAGCCGGAATTATAGGCGCGCGCTACCACGCCCGGCTGATTTTTTGATTTATTGTAGAGATGAGGTCTCGCCGCCCAGGAGGGTCTCGAACCCGCGGGCTCAGGCAATTCACTCACCTCAGCCTCCCAAAGGTGCGGGATTACAGGCTGAGCCACCAAGCCCGGTTTGATTTTTTTTTTTTAATTGTAGAAATGAGGTGTCGCCAAGTTGCCCAGGCGGGTCTCGAACCCTCGGGCTCAGGCAATCCACTCACCTCAGCCTCCCAAACCGCGGGATTACAGGCTGAGCCACCGCGCCCGGCTTCTCATCCTTATTTTAATCGTTAGATTGCTCTTATTTTTAGGTCTTTGATCCATTTTGAGTTAATCTTTGTATGTGGTATGAGGTAGAGATACAAAAGACTGAATAGCCATTTACCTGTGGAAATCTGGTAGTCCCTGAACAATTTGTTGATAAGATAATTCTTTCCCCTACTGAATGATGTTAGCACCCTTGTTACGAATCAACAGGCCATAAATGTGAGGGTTTATTTACAAACTCTCAGTTCTTTTCCATTGATATATATAACAATGGGGTACTAACTAACAATGGGGTACTAACTTTTAGTACCCCATTGTTAGTTAGTACCCCATTGTTTTGATTACTGCACTTTTGTATTAAGTTTTGAAGTTTCAAAGTGTGATTCCTCCAAATTTGTTCTTTTTGAAGATCATATTGACTATTTGAGGTTTCTGCTTTGTCATGCAGATTTTAGGATAATTTTGTCAATTTCTGCAAATAAACCAGCTGGAATGTTGATAGACTTGCAAAGAATCTGTAGGTAAACTTAGAGGGTATTGTCATCTTCACAATATGAATATTATCTTCTAATCCATAAACATGGGATCCCTTTCCATTTATTTATTTCTTTTAAAATTTGCTTCTACAATGTTTTATAGTTTTTAGAGTATGAGTTTTTACTTTTGTTAAATTTATTCTTAAGCATTTTATTATTTTTCATGCTATTATAAATGGAATTGCTTTCTTAGCTTCACTTTTAGTTTGCTTATGGCTACTGGCATAAAAATACAATTCATTTTCTTTTTTGAGTTGGAGTCTCACTCCTTCACCCAGGCTGGATTGCAGTGGCACGCACACTCATGGCCACCCCAGCGTCGACCTTCTGGGCTCCAGCGACCCTTCCACCTTGGCCTTCCGAGTAGCTGGAACTACAGATGCACGCTACCACGCCCGGCTATTTTTTATTTTATTGTAGAGATGAGGGCTCGCCAATTTGCCCGGGCTGGTCTCGAACCCGCGGGCTCAGGCAATCCATTCGCCTCAGCCTCCCAAAGTGCTGGGATTACAGGTTGAGCCACCGAGTCCGGCCAATTGATTTTCATACAGGTAAAAGATTTTAACTTTCTATTTATAAAAGTATTTAATTCATGCTATTTTTATGTCTTGTTAGTCTTACTATTACATTAATTACGGCTTTTCTTACAGCTACTGGAAAGTTATATCATAATAGGTTGCTGAAGAGTATGAAGTTACTCAAAGGTAATAAACCCAATTAAAAGGCATATTATCTGAGTTCTCCAGACTTTCTATCATTCAATTATGAATCTTGGCCCTATATGATTTATTATTTAGATTCGATTCTTTTAGCATAATTACGGTTTATCTGCTATTATACCCTTTTACTTGGCAGGAAGCATAGTATATTCTTAGTTTTTTCAAACTTTTCTCAAACATTAAGGTCAAACCTAGCAGAACAAAATAAAGAACCAGACGTTATTAAAGAGCATTGGTCTGCTACAAAGAGAACTAACATGACAAGTCAATAAACAAAAACAGTTCTTTTTGTGTAGAGGATTTAAGTTGGTGTCTGCAGTTCGTTCAAGCCCCCAGTGCTGTTTAATGATGCAGGTTTGTCAACAAGAATGGACTAATGGAAGTAGATTCTATTGGCTTTCTATGTGGGCTGTAAAGTTGACAAATCTATTTAGGGTTCCGGCCTTGAGAAATGTAATGATACAAAGACATGAAATATATTTTATCTGTTGTCTTTGTTTTGTTTTAGTAATACATGGTCACTAACAATAATAATAATGCTTTTTAACATTTTTTTTGAGTTGGAGTCTCACTCTGTCGCCCAGACTGGAGTGCAGTGGCCGCTCCCAGCCACCGCAGCCTCGCC